>NC_088921.1:9630000-9722500 GCF_038396675.1 Hydra vulgaris | reverse complement strand
TTAATAACATACAATCTAATCTATTCCAAACAACCCTATAAAAGTTTTTTTTTTTTTAAATATATTTATATGTTTGTTTAAGATAAAATAGATAATGGCTCACATATTTAACAACCATCAAATAATGTATCAGCGAAAAGTCTACAAAAAGTTAAATATAAAACCTAATATTCCCAATCATCACAAATAAAACGTGATTTAATTTTTAGTTTACATATTTGTTTAATCTGTGTTTCTTTATAATAAGGCACACATTCAAATGTCATTCAGAAGACTTATGAATGTTCAACGCTGACCAAAAAAAAATTTCAGTTCCAAAAAGGTCTAGGACATTCAGGACGTAAACTGAACGTACATTGTATGTTTTTGTATGTCCAGTGTTAGCTGGGCATTAGATAATTTAAAAGTATTTTGATTAAATGCTTTGATAAAAATCATAAGAATAATAAAAATGTTAAAGTAGGCAAAACTACAAAAAAAAATGGTCCATTAATAATTGTAAATGTGGAATCACGTGTCAAAGTTTTAATTTTTTGGTTTTAATATAAATTTGTTTATCTTGAATAAAAATACTTTAATGTATGATAAAACAGTGTGAGTTATTGACTGTAAAACATGGTGAATTTAATATTAAGGTGGGGGCTGTTGTGGTTAAAATGCCACCAGTGACTTTGTAAAAGTAGAGGAAGTAATGACAATAGTTTATTTGTACACTTAAAAAATCATGCTACACCTTCAGAAAGATAGGTTAATGGGAAGCCATTTATTTATTCAGAAGAAAATGACTTGAATCCAAGACATATTTTTCAAAAAATTGTATGTGTTATTTGATTGAGTTCAATAAAAATCAAATATTGATTAAAATGATTTAGCTTCCCTAATCACAAAATTTCTCTCCAACTGGATTTTCATGGGAGGAATTAAAATTAATGTCAAACTAACGCCTAATGATGCATAAGATGTGGAAAAAACTTATTATTTAGTGACAAAATTGACTTTGAAAAATTGGATTAGTTATTATTGTTCAAGAATATGTATGTTGTTATTGTCGCTAAAGGTGATTAAAAAGCAAGTAAATTATAAACTAATCTAATTGGACTTATATATCTAATCTAATTACTTATCTAACGGGACTAAATAGTAAATAGAGCTTCGATATCTTATTTCGAAAAGTATAACAATTCAAATAATTATGGACGGTAGTGTATCTATGTGTGTTTGTGTGTATGTGTAAATATGATTCAGCAAGTATATATATAATTTTCTCACGATTTAAAAAAAACTTTTTATATTAAAAGCCTTTGAGAAGTTTATTAAAAAGGTTTTTAAAGACGCAGCAGGTTTAAGAAATAAAGTTGTGAAATAATGGATTGCAATATTGGATGTTGAATGCAGCCTACTAATTATAAATTATTTGACAATTTTTGAGTTAAAAGAGTTTGCGACTCCACTTACGATTGTAAAAATGGTTGAGACATCGGACACTATATAAGTTTCGAGAACTATGCAGAATATTTATAAGAGTAGAACAACTCAACCATTTACTGAAAACACTACAACTACTAAGTATAAAAAAATAAAATACTGTGAGGCATCAAAGGACCAAACATGTGTAGTTCATTTTAACTTTTTTGCAAAGATTATGGTTTTAGGTTAGATCATGCTACAATGCAAGCCAAAAGAAGAAATAAATCAAAAATAGGAATTTTAATTACTATTATATTTAATAATATATATTTGTTGTTGGGAGGAAATAAACTTGGGGTCAGCTAATCTGACCAATATCAGTTTAAATCAAATCAGTACTTATAGACAGAAAGAAATATGTTTTAAAGACTTAAAATGTTAAACTCCAAAAAAATTTTAGAAATACAGAACTTAAAGATCTCTTTTCAAAATGATATTAACTATAACATCATATATAATCAATTATGCTATCATATTTTCTATGTCATCAATATTTTATCTTGTTTCTTTGAATTCAAATCAAATAAATGTTATTAATTAAAAGTCAAAACTAAGCTCCTGTCAAGCTTCTATGGTAAATTTAACTCAAAACTTCATTAAAAAATATTTTTCTAATTAATGCTTGATGTTTTCTATTGGAATACAAGAATTTAAATATAAGGTAACATTGACGCATCTTTAGAAAATAAATTTAGCTGTGACAAACTAAATTTGGTATGCAATATTTCTATGTTTGTTATATATTTATATTTCTTATGTTTACTAATGATAATGCTGCCAGAAAATGATGAAGATTTTAATCAGTTATCTAATATTATTGATAGATAATTAGTTTTGTTTTTAGGGTTCAACTATCAGTATTATCCCTATATGGGGTAACATAGACAGTAGTATGTTTTATGTTGTAAATGTTAAATTACATCATAAGGGGTAATATTATCATTGGAGTATTGACAAACGAAATAGAGAAAGCATTTTTAATATATGTTAGCACTAACCTACATTTTCGTTTTAAAAATAAGCAGCATTAAAAAGTTGTACGATTGCAAATAAAATATAATGTAATATTATTTTTTGAAAGATATCAATTAGCTTCAGTTCTGATAGTGCCTATTTAAAAAAATATAAAAAACTTATTTAATGATTAAAAATTTTTTCTCCAAGATTTGTCAAACTATTAAGTTCTACATTACATGACTCAATATCTGATTACGACAAAATCCTGCGGCACTGTAATTTTTTTCATTTGCAGGTTTTGATGTTTTGTTTTTACCAACATTAAGCAACATTGTTAAGTGTGGATTTTAACATTTTTTAATTGTCGATATTTAGATTTTTGACATTTGGTTTTAGACATTTGATGTTTTGGTTTTAGGTCGGTTTTAGACATTTGATGTATTGGTACATTTCTTTTTTTTTTTAAATTAATCTTTTAATTTAAGGTTTGTTTGATACTATTTCATGTAACTGTGAAAGATTCATCAGATGTAAGACATTCTGTCAACTTTTACTTGATGCTTGGCACATGGGATGACATAGGCATTTCTGTCAATGTTATCTCAAAACTGAAATATAGGTTTAAAGTAAAAATGCAACAAAAAAGTTTAAAATGCAAAGTATTTTGGAACAACATCATAAAAACACATGTAAAAATGATATTATGTAAGGTTTTATCTATATTCAGACTAAAGTTTTTCGTCAACAAAAAACTAGAAATAAGTTTAACTTAAGCCCTCTGTATTGTGTTGTTCTTTGGAAAGAGGAGGGGCTGGAAAAAAATCTTTGTTACAAAGAGCACTGATTAATATTTATTAAAGAAGTTTTTTCCCAATAATAAAATTTTACAACTCACCTACGTACTCACCCTAAAACTAGGTAGAGGCGAATATTTAAAATAATAATAATACAACTATTTATTGCTTTTATCAGTCTTTAATCTGATGCCTAGTATTTAAAAAAATTTGCTGTAGCAAATATTGGAAAACAAAGTTTTAAAACAATAATACTACTATTAATAACAACAATAATAATTATAAAATTTACTATAATAAAATTAGAAAATTACTATAACTATAATAAAAACATAATGAGATAACAAAACTAATTAAAAGTAATGTAAATATTATAACAATAAATTATAATTATTTAAATAAATAATATATTTAATTAAATAAATTATATTAAATTGTATTTAGGTAATTATAATGATAATACTATTAAAGGGTTTTGTCTGATCAAATGAATCAAATGAGTGATACCAATTTGTACTGTAAACAAAATCAAAACATTTAAATATTATAGTTGGTGTAATAATGAATAGAATCACAATATTCAAAAATATGGCTAGTGTAATAATGAATAAAATCACAACATTCAAACATATGGTTAGTGTAATAATGAATAGAATCACAATATTCAAACATATGGTTAGTGTAATAATGAATAAAATCACAACATTCAAACATATGGTTAGTGTAATAATGAATAGAATCACAATATTCAAACATATGGTTAGTGTAATAATGAATAAAATCACAACATTCAAACAAATGGTTAGTGTAATAAATAATAAAATCACAACATTCAAACATATGGTTAGTGTAATAAATAATAAAATCACAACATTCAAACATATGGTAGTGTAATAATGAATAAAATCACAACATTCAAACATATGGTTGGTGTAATAATGAGTGATAAGAGGTATATGGATAATAAAATTATTTAAAAAGGAAATCAAAAACACACCTGTATTTTTTACTCAATTAATTTACTAAAATAATTGTCACAAAATGTACTAACTCAGACACAACAATGTAAAATTGTTTTTTTTTTTTTTTTAATGTTTTAATAAAAAAAAAGTAATCATTGGCTTAATCTTAAATGGCCTTTCAATTGCTTCTTGCTTTAACATAACCAATCGCAAAATGTAATAAGAAACTCTTTACTCAAAATAATGAAACAAAAATCTAAATAAAAACTTGGTTAAGAATTCAAATAAATTGTAAATTCAAATTTTAGAAATAAAATGTTAAATTTGTAATTTATAGTTTCTGAATACGAATCTATGATACCTGTGCATACTAAAATATTTAAGATGATGATGATGATGATGATGATGATGATGATGATGATGATGATGATGATGATGATGATGATGATGATGATGATGATGATGATGATGACGATGATGATGATGATGATGATGATGATGATGATGATGATGAATTGTTTATATTTAGATACATCAGAGATGTGCACAACACTGAAAAAATATTATCGTGAAAATTATGGAAAAGTAAATGTAGTGCAACCACCATTAAATGCACCTGCACATGTTGATCTAATGAATAACTTTGTTGATCTATGCCTCGTTGATGCAGTTGATACTCAAATGGATGTTGTTTTTAGTTTGGAACGAAATAAATTTCTTGAAAAACAAATGAACTATACACCTATTTCATATAGTGAAGTTTTTTCGATAGAAAAATCTGTAATATTAATATCTGGAATAGCTGGTATTGGAAAAACATGGTTGCTTCAAAAATGTTTGCTTGATTGGTCAAGCGATTTAATTTGGAAAAATGTTGAACTTGTGTTTTATTTGGAATGCAAAAGGCTTAATCAATATCAAAATATTTCTAATATTAATGAATTGCTAAATGTTTTCTACAAAGATATTATAAATGATTTTAATATTAGTAATCATCCTGCACTGTTTATAATTGATGGATTAGATGAGTTTAAATTTTTAAATGAATTGATAAATCGCAGTTCAAGTTGTAACTATCCAATCTTCAATGCTTTAAGAGAAATTCAAAAATACAAGTATGTAGTTGCTGGTAGAGTTTATGCAATTGATCAATACCAAAGTATATCTACAGAGCATCGAAATAAGTTAACCATTCAAATAATGGGGTTCAACCAAACAGGAATACATAATTATATAGAAAAAAGCGTTAGTGATGAAAAAAAAGATGTTGTGAAAGAAACTTTATACGGTTCTCCAATAGCAAAAGCCATGGCATCTGTTCCATTTTATTTATGTTCCATGTGTAAAATTATTAGTGATTCAAAAGAAATAAATAAAAGTTCTTTCTTAACAATGACAAATTTATATGCAAGCATTTTTTTATACTTTTTTCAAAATCACATCATAAATACGAATGAATTGATGAATAAGATAATTGAAGACGATTCCAATAAGAAATATATTTTAAATATTTGTAAAATTGCATATGAATTGTTTGTTAATAATAAAGTAATTTTTTCAGAAGAAGAAATTCAAACTTTTATCATTGATTTTGATAAAAATGAAAGTAATCTTTTTGGATTTATAGAAAAGATTGGAACAAATCTTGGATGTTATTATCAATTTGCACACTTAACAATAATGGAGTTTTGTGCATCTGTATATGCATATAACTGTTTAAGTAGTGAAGAGATTATAGACAATAAAAAGCTGGAGAGTTGCTTATCGATGATTTGTGGATTAACTAATAAAAGCCAAAATAGTTTATTAAAATTTCTTGTTAACTTGAATCCTTCAAAAAATGGTTCTAAAGAATTTTTGTATTCTATTTTAGGTAAGTTCTAATACGCATTAATATGGATCACTGTATAGAAGCATGAAGCTGCTTAATAAGATATGATAAATATATAAATTTTTACCTTATTTTAAAAAAAAAAGATATTTCTGTTAATGCATGTTTTTAGGAGGTAAGTAGAGTAATTCTGTCATTTCTAAATTTTTTTGTTTGTTTTATAATGTTATCATGTATATACATGATAACATTTATTTATTTTTATACAACTACAAAAACTTGATTAAAGTCAATTAAATTATTTTTAAAACAAAAGAAAAACAAAAAATGGTTTTAAAATAAATATTGAGTTAGTTATAAATTAGTTATTTTGTAATTTGATGCAAATTACTCGCAAAATTTATTTTTGTAAATTTATTAGACATTTTAGGATGATTGTTTTTAAAACTTTTTAACTTGATGATAAGTGTTTTTTACTAAACTAAAAATAAGCTAAAGTTGTCATCAGTAATTATAGTTAACAATAATCAAAGATTATCAACAAAAAAATATGTATCAATTTGATAATAAATTGCATATTAATAATATTGAACCATTTTTTAATATCAGCGATTTTAAATTTAAATTAGAGTTAATTCAGTTCATAGCAAGCGTTGTTTTTTTTACCTAAATTTTCGAGTTTTTTTTTTAAGGTAAATATATTGTTTTTTAATTTATGTGAGTTCTTTTTTGATTCATTTTGTTTCTTAATAGGTATTACTTTGGTAAATTAATAATAATATACAAGTTTATCTTTATTTAGTAGTCCACTTAGTAAAGGGTCGTCCATAAACTACGTACGCCAAAAATTTTGAGACCTTAATGACGCGTTTTTTTTTGGTGGGGGGGGGGGGGCTTCCGACTCATTAGCCATGGCATTGCTAAAACTTGTTTTTTGTTAACTTAAAAAATAGGTTGCCTGAATTACACCTTACTCAGTGCCAGTATATAAAAGATGGTATGTGCGCCCGCAAGATTTTTTGATGTTCCGGATAGGACACTTTCACACATTGTGCAAATGCCAAACTTAAGTATGTTTATACCTATGCCAAATGAGGGGGCCATGCAAAAAATTGGTATGGCGGAGGCCTGGGAACAAAAAGCCTTGAAAAGCTTGCCCCCTGGGTTCTCCTCCCTGCCTTATTTAAATTTATCGACAGATTTTAAATTTCAATAACAAATATTGTAAATTACAAAAGTTATGACCATGCAAAATTTACAGCCCATATTTTATTTTTAGGGGTGGGGGGACGGAAAATTTGCGCCCATGCATGTGTGTGCATAGATGGAAACTATACCCTCTACTATATCTCTCTATTTTAACTTTTTTATTGATTAGCTGGTTAATTGTGATAAATTAGAAAATCGAAGTACGTACTTTTAAATTGAATCCTCCACTCCACCCCCACCCCCATACGCTTCGTACATTTTTTGAAGACCTCGACCCCTTTCCCCCCCCCTCTCCCCTTTCTCCTATGAGCTTACGTACTTTATGGACGACCCCTAACTCACGTACTTCACTTTTCTTCAAGTGACTTAAACTACGCTAATGACGTCAAAGAAAGATGATATAAACGAAAACCGCAATTAATTTTTTGTTCCAATTTTAATTTTTTTAATATAATATTTTATACAGAAACTTATTTGTTTATTTTCTCTAGCACAGTTTAAATTAAAAATCAACACATTTTCAAGCTTTAAACTTGATTTACAGTCATTTTATAAAATGCGATCAAAAAAATCTCGAAAATTTACTTTAATTCGCAATTCGCTAGATTCTCATTTTATAAAAATTGTTGCGATAGTTACGATACGTTTTTTTTTTTATCGAGCCTATCTTTTTTTTTTTTTTGATACATCAAATTATTTCATAAGAATTTAAGAATAAACAGAACGTTTGATTTAGTTTAATTAGAGTGAACAGTATAATTCCGTAGAGAAGTTAAACGTTTGATATCAATTATACATTTTTGAAGTAGTTTTGATTTAAATTTAAAGCTCATTTTTTTTATTATAAACATCAAAATCAAGCTTGCCGTATTGATTTTTCAATATTTTGAGATCCTAATCGATTGTAATTTTAATTGACTGTCTTTTCAATTTTTTTAATTTCTATATATTTCCACGATTTCCCACCTTTTTTTTGTTATTTAACACTCGGTCCAAGTTTTAATCGTCCATTATTACTTAGCGGAATAAGGATATAATTCCTGTAAATATATATATATTTTTTTTCTGCTTACAGTGAATGTTTAATTTTCGCCGAGAACGTTTGTAACTTTAGCTTAAAAAGAATACAGAGAAATATCAAATATATAAAACAAAAAAAATATATTTATAAAATGATTGTATGAAATAAAGATTTTTAACGACTTTTAATATTTGTTTTTTAAATATTTCTAACACAAAAATTTTTCCATTTTATTAGCAAAAAACATTATTTTGGTAGAAAGCAATACATTCGTTGTTAGTTTTTATTTTTATTTTTTAACATTAAATTGATTTAAAAATTTGTTTTTAAGTGATATTTGTTCACTTGTTTTCATTCTTTTATTTAGTATACCATTTTATCTGGTTTGCCTTGAAAAGTTATTGGGTTTTTTTTTAACCTAAAATATGAATATTTGTGTTCAGTTTAAAAAATGCCACTTATATATACTTTTAGTTGAGTTTTTATTTGGGAATCTAGAATTAACGTATTTAATCAAATGTATTTGATGCCAACCCTGGTAGCTATGCTTTAACAACCCTGGTAGCTATGCTTTAACAACCCTGGTAGCTATGCTTTAACAACCCTGGTAGCTATGCTTTAACAACCCTGGTAGCTATGCTTTAACAACCCTGGTAGCTATGCTTCAACAATCCTGGTAGCTATGCGTTAACAACCCTGGTAGCGATGTTTCAATAACCCTGGTAGCTATACTTCAACAACCCTAGTAGTTATACTTCAACAACCCTGGTAGCGATGTTTCAACAACCCTGGTAGCTATGCTTCAACAACCCTCGTAGCAATGAAATTATTTTTAACTAAGATTTTGACTATAATTTTTCAATAAATTTTAATATTATTATCTTTTGTTTTTCGTGACCTGTTCTTATTTCTTTTATAAGTATTTCTTATTTCTCTGTGAAATTTTATTGTTTATTCTAATTAAAGTGCATCTCATAATATATTTCATATTATGAAATATACAAGTTATAAACAGAAAAAAATATATTTATAAAACATAAATTCTCTGTGAGTTTCAAATCAACGTCAAAATAGCATATTTAAACTTTAAAACTCTTTGAGTTATGGTTTTTATTTACATAACTTATTTCAAAAAAAGATAGCCGAAGAAGCTTTTCGATTTCATATTTCTAAATTTAATTTTTTTTTTTTTTTGACAAATTCGATTTACAAACTTTTATTTAAAATCTGTGTTTGAATGAAGAACGATTTCCTTTTGTATTTTTAAAACAACTGAACGATGTTATTTTTGTAAATTTAAATAAATTTCTACGTTGGTTTGAAATGAATAACTAAGTACTTATTTTTTTGTTCGTATAAAGTAATTTGTCATATATTATTTTAAGCATGTTACATTTATAATAAAATAAAATTATTTTGTTTTAAAAATGTGATAAATAAAAATTATTTTTAAATAAAATGTTAAATATGTGTATGATAAAATATCATAATAATATATAACTTTAATTATAACTTAATATTAATTTATATAATAATGTGTAGAATATTATAATATATATAATATTATAATTTCGATTACTATTTTAACTTTTATTTATTTGTTATTTCATATTTTTCTTTAGATCGTCTTCTTAAATTATCTCGTCAATGTGATAAAACTTATTACGTTGATTTATTCATTGAATGTTTTTATGAAAGTCAATCATCATTTACTGATGAAATAAAATTAATCGTCCATGAACGAGAGTGGAAGATTTTGATTCATGATGGAAAAACTTCTTACAAAACTTCTTGTGAAAATTATTTCGTAAGCCATTACATTAAATCTGGAAGAAAGTTATCGGAGTTAAATGTTGATAAAAATATTTTAAGTGATGAAGAAAAAAATCTTATAATTCTATGTTCTACAAATGTTCGCCACGTCAGCTTTTGGTCTCCAATTAGATTTGAAGGAAGGAAACCGAAAGATAAGATTGAAGTATTGTTGATAAGAATCTCACGTGATTTAATAACGAAAAAAGAATTTGAAGAGAATTTTCTTCCGTGGATTAATTTTTGTGAAGTATTATATCTTTACCTTCACGACGACATCAATTACTTTGATGAGATTTGTGAATGGATTCGTTGTTCGAATGTCGAGAGGTTTACGATCGAGTACCGTGGAAAATATTTTGATTACTTGATGAATTAAAAAACTTTATTACACAGAAAAATGTTTAATATCTTAAGTAAAATATAAACAATAATTACAAATTGTTAAATGAATTATTTAATATAATATTTTATAATTAAAATAAACGTATTAGTTTTAATAATATTTTAGTTTTGTATTTTTAATATGTTTAAAAATTTAAATCAATAAAATATATTTTATTTTAAAATATTAGTAATAGTAAAATAATCATTTTATTAAACTATTTTATTTATTATTGTTATTATTATTATTATTATTATTATTATTATTATTATTATTATTGTTATTATTATTTTTATGCAACATAATTATTTCTTCAATATATATTTATAGTATTGCAACATACTAAAAAGTTTTTATACTATTTCAACAACCTCTTAAAAAAATGTTTAAAATTTTAGTTTAATTAACAATAATTATAATTTTTATTAAATGGAATATAAGATATATAGTTACAAATAAATAAATAAAAACTAGAATTATTTTCGTTTTCTTTTTTTATAAATTGAATTTCAATAACATAGAGGTAAATTAAAATAGAGGTTTTGAAATTTGATTTGAACTGATAGAGGTTTGAAGTAGAAGGAAATACGGGTTCCAAGCCAAAAAAGCAGATTTTCAAAAAATAAGTCTATGGCTTGGAAAGTATGGTATATTTTCAACCATTTTTAATAACTCTATGGCTTAGAAATGGCTTGGAAAGTATGGTATTATTTCAAACATTTCTAAAAAAGTGTGTGATCTCTACCTATTATGGAGATGAATCATACTTTCTAAGAAAGTATGATGAATCTTCACCATTTTTCAACATGTATATTATGAGATCTCTTCAACCAGAATGACGTGGTACTAACTTAATTTTAATTTCAATAAAGAAATAATAATTATAAGGTGAAATCTAGACGCAGCTCATTGAGGACCTACACGTAAATGTAATTGTTAAGCTCATGCATAAAATAAAGCATATACTATTACAAATTCTTCGGACTTATCAATTCTTTATTATCAACCCATTAGTTGAACGACTCAGGATATCCATACCACTTTACTAATGATTTGTTTTTGAGTTTACGAATAACTTTTTCAATTCTAAATATGTTTTGATCAGTTTTTTTAATTTCTTGTTCATAAAAAGTGCCTTGTATTTCTTCATCATTATCGTCAGTTATTTTATACGTTGGTGGATCTGCGAACTGAATTTGTGACACAGTAAAAACCTCTTCAGTCCATCTCGGTGTGTATCCTTTTTCAAACGTTCCTTTCTTTTTAGTTATCCTAGTTCTATCACCAATTGAAAACTTTGGTTTTACAGACTCTGATCGTGCGTTTCCATTTAGATTTAACCAAACAATATTTTCATTTTTTTTATCGCTAGCTGCAACTGGTGTCATTTTAATTGAGGAATGCTTTGTGCTGTTGTATTTATTTACCATTTCATCCAAAACGTCATTATATTTTCTAGTAGAATTAGCTGAAAAGTACTTGAACATTTTATCTTTCATTGTTCTATTCCAACGTTCAATTACGCAACTTTTTTCATCATTTTCAGTTGCATATAACTCAACATCAAGCGCTTTAACATGCTCATTATAAAATTCTAATCCTGTATCTAGCTATATTTTTTGACAATTTCTTTCTTTAAAAATTTTATTTAAAGCATTAGCAACATCAACTCCAGTTTTACTTATCAATGGAACAATCCATCCATACTTCGAAAAAACAAGTATTTTAAATCATCATTGAAAAAATAAGTATTTTATATCATCATTGAATTTGGAAAAAGATTTCACGTCAACTAAATTAGCAGCCCATATTTCATCGGTTCCGTTTACAATAACTTTTCTTTTTCTGAAATGATTTATAATTAGTCTATGAAGCTCGTTTGCAAATTTGTCGGTCCATTTTAATTCTTTATCTTTGTCTTTTTTACTGATTGTTGGTGGTTTTTTTCAACATCTTATTCATATGGGTTCAAAGAACCTAATCCAAACTTTGCTTTAGATGATATAATAGGTTTAATAATATCTCGTTCAATTCCTTCACGTATTGTTGGATTTTTTATGGCATCCATTTCTTTGATCATAATTTTATTAGCTAAATTTCTTTTTGCAGTATCATTGAAGTATTTACAAGCAAAATTGTGATGATAAGCTGCATTATCAACTCCATCAACAGGTTTCCTCCATTCTTTGCATGCGTCAGTAGAAGCTAATCGTTCATCTAAATTAGTACCACGACCTGCAAAGTTCATACCATGTAAATGCATTTCACCTGGGAACTGTGACAATGGTAGTTTTATTTTACTTGTTGCTAAATTAATTGAGCTTACTAAATCACCTCCTTCTTTTGCTGATACGAATTTAATTTCTATTTTTCTGCAAATGGCACAAGTTCCACGTTGCATATTTTATAGTTTTTACTAACAACATTTTGTAAGTTTAGTGTATCTGTTTTGTTTCTACATTTGAGACAGTACATTTTTAGATATATAGAAAATAAAGTAATTAAATATATTTTTTTAAGAAAAAATCTTAAATATATTAAATGAATATTATTGATTTTTCATGGAATGCGAATAACAATTAAAAAAATAATAAGTTGTTTTCTAAGAGTATAAGAGGAATTATCGTTGGAAAGTCGGGTTGTGGAAAAACTACTTTATTATTGAATTGACTTTTGAGACCTGGTTGGTTAAACTATAATAATTTACAAGATTTTGGAAAATCTCTTTTTCAACCAGAATACATAATATTAAAACAATCTTGAAAAAAAATTACCATAAGAAATTATTCTTGATCTATTTAAGTTACAAGATAAAATAGAAAAATTAAATGCAAAACTTGAGCTTATAATTGAAGACATTTCAAAAAATTTAAATGAGAAAACGGATATGGAGTGCAAGTTTCTTGAAACAGCAGAAAATGTACCTGATCCTGAAGATCTCGATATTCATAAGAATAATTTGATAATATTTGATGATTTACAATTAACAAAGCAAAATAAGTGTGAAAAATATTATATAAGAGGAAGACATCGTAATGCAGATTGTTTCTATCTTGCACGAAATTATTTTATGTTACCTAGGCAAACTATACGAGAAAATGCAAATTTTATATGTTTATTTCCACGAGATTCAAAGAGTTTAAATCATATTTATAATGATCATGTTTCAAGTGATATGTCAAAAGATGAGTTTAAAAGTTTTTGTAAGAAAGCTGGGTCAGGGCTTCATGGATTTGCTATTATAGAACAATCTTCTAAAAGAGATCATGGAAAATATAGAAGTGGATTAAATGTTTTTATATACCAACTTGTTAATTTTTAAAAAAATCTTTAAAAAATAATTTTTAAAAAAATTACTTAAAAAATACTATCCTTTATACAAAAAACAAAAAAATGGCGTATTATTTATCAGTGAGCGGAAATAACAATATCTTAAAAACTAAGTTTGCCCCTATTATTACACTTAGAGAAGACAGAGAATATGAAATGGCTCTAGTTAGTTTAGAGACATATTACAGTTTTCCTAATAATAATTTTTTAAACAACAATTTTAGATATAAAGCAAATAACGGATCAACTTGGAAGGATATATACATTCCAGATGAATGTTATGAAATTAATGATATAAATAAATATATCCAATTGATATACAATAAGTGATCATATTTCTAAAGCTTTAGTAGATGGAAGTATAGATGACAATGAATTTAAATTAATACTAAGTGAACTTGAAAAATTTAAAGCCATGCTTGAGAAAATAAGAACAAATTCAATAGAATTAATTAATGAACAAACTAAAGAATCATTAATTAAACAAGGAAGAGATGATGCAATTAATATACTTAAAAGCAGATTTAGTACAAATGTAAACGTAAAAGCACAAAATAATGTATTAAAATAGTTTATTAAAACATAAATAATAAAACATAAAATACAACATAACAAATTATGTTGTATTTTTTAGAAAAAGCAAAATGTAATTTTTAATAATTGAAGATCCTGAAAAAAGAGACAAAATTGTTAAAGATTTCTTAGATACTAAAAAAAGAAAACAGAATAATAGTTTATATGAAAAGATGGGTGAAACTAATTTACAGTTAGACTTATAAAAATTGTACAAGCCATTAACTGATAGTCAAGATGGAATAAAAGAAAACATAAATAAATTGCAAGATCAAGCTAATAAATTTGCACTCACTTTTTAAACGTCTTTTCCTGAAGCAAATAGAGAGATAATGATTACTGATTCTAAAGAACTACTGCCTTCTCATGAAGAAAATAAAGGTATGAGGATAGGAAAAATTGCAACAGTTATACAACAATTATTTTATATTGGAAAAAAGCCAATACATAGTAGTGATGATGATATAATTATTAATCATGAAACAAATTATGGTACTCCTGGTCTTTGGGAGTTGATAACAAAGTTTAATCCTAATAAGGAAATTTTTAATGAAAATGACCTTAAAAATTATCAAAATATATTAATACAAACAGATGCAATTACTTCTGAAAATCCTTACAAACCAAAGTCATCTTGGAGTTGAAAATACAGAGAAATAATATCCCCCATTTGGAAAGATATAAAAGAATATAGGAAGAGTGAATCAAGAGGAACAGGAGTAGGGAGAGGAATAGGAACAAGAATAGGGACAAAAATACAAAATATAATTCTTCCTAGCGACCCTAATGCATTAATTGAAATGTTTGATTTGCGTATAGCTGCATGAAAAGCAGATAACACTGGAGCAAGAAATGAAGCTGCTGCAATTTGTGATGAATTATTACGACATGGTATAATAAATAGTTCACAGTATAAAGCAATACAACAAAATAATTTATAGTTATATATCAGTTCATATAAAAAAAATATATATAGTACATAAAAAATGCTAATTATTCATAATAAGAGATATAAAAAGAAATATGCTATTGGAGGAAGTGGTATATTCGAAAGTATTAGAGATTTATTTAAACGAATAAAAACGTCAAATGTAACAAGAGTATCATAAGCTGTGTTGAAGAAGTTGGCTGCTACTGATTTAGGAAAAACTGCAATAACTACTGCTAAATCAGCAGGAAAAGAGCTTTCAACATCAGCACTAGAAGCTGCAAGAAGTGCTGCAGTTGAAAAAGGAAAACAAATAATTGATAAAGCATCTTCAAAAATAGTTTCACAACCTGCTACTAATAAAAAAATTGATGAAATAATTTCAAATTTGTTTGGATCTAATGATCTGATTAATAATGGATCTGAAAGATCTAAAAAAAATTATGCAGATGATATATCAACAAATATAAATAAACTGATGATGGGTTCTGCAATAAGATCATCAAAAAAGTATCAAATGAAAATGCTATAAGAATTGAAGATCTAGTTAAAAATGGACGTGACCTTTGACTTGCGTAGTATACTTGGGTAATAGACTTGCGAAATTTTTTATATAATTAGTTTTTTTAAGAATTGTCAATCAAAAAAAAAATTTGTATATTGGATATAAAAAAACAAAATGACAACTTCCGAAGTATTAAATTTTACAGAAATCCCAATTGTAGATAATGGATATGAAAGAATTTCATGAATATGAGCCAGTGGCTCGTACAAATCTAAATAGTGCTGGAGAAATAAGAATCAATATTGAGCAAGAAGATTTGTTCACACTTCCATCTGAAGCTTTTCTCTTATTTGAAGGACAACTTGTTAAACTTGCTGAAGGAACAGCTTATGCTAATACAGATGCAGTGACGCTTACAAATAATGGTATTATGCATTTATAAAGTCAAATATCGTACCAGTTATCAAACCAAAATATAGAAACTGTTTATCACCCAGGTCAAGTAACTACAATGTTAGGAATGCTTAAATACCGAAATGACTTTCAATTAGCGCAAGGATTAAATCAATTGTGGTATAAAGATACTGCAATAACAGCAGTACTTGCTGAGAACTCAGGGTTTGCATTAAGACAAGCATACATAATTCAGAAACCAACTACAAAAGAAACATTTTCATTTTGCATACCTTAAAGACACATTTTTGGATTCTGTGATGTTACGACAAAGTTATTTATGGATTTAAACATACACTAACCCATCTAAGAAAAAGTGATGATGATGCAATTTAAAGCTTTCTGTGGCAGCTGCAGGAAAAGTTAATCTTAATAAAATATCATTGTTTATGCCATATGTGATCCCATCAGATGTAGAAAGGGTTATTCTTTATAAATCTATTGAATCTAAAGTGACACTTCCAGTAAGTTTTAGATTGTGCGTAAAAGACATCTCCTGAAAAACATTATTAAGATACATTATTGTTGCATTTCAAACAAGTAAGGATGGAGGCCTAAATGCTAATGCTTCAATATTTGATCATTGCGACTTGAAAAATATGTACATTATGCTTAATCAAGAAAGATATCCTGCTGTTGATTATAACTTGTCATTCCCAAATCAGCCATTTTCAAGAGCTTATAGAGATGCAGCTGTGTTTAATGAAAAATTTTATGGAATGAATGAATTGATCACACACAGCAATATGAATCTTTCTGACTATAAAGATTTATACCCACTTTTTGTTTTTGATGTTAGTAAACAATAAGAAAGATTAAAATTATCAACAATAAATGTACAAGTTAAAGCAACATTTAATATGGCTGTTCCTGCAGATACTGAAGCTATTGCAGTTGTAATATCTGATAGAATGATAGAATTTCAATCAGATGGGAATAAAATAAATGTTGTGTATTAAATTTTTTGAAAATTAAATTTTTTTGAAAATTAATTAAAGTTTTTTTCTTTATATACTAAAAAGAATGAAATACACAAAGAAAAGTTTAAAAAATTTATTAGAAGAAAGTAACATTTCAAAAACATCTGACAATATCGCTTTATTGCTTATGATTGCTATAGATAATGGGTTGTTAGATAAAGAATCAATTATGAATGAAGTGAAAGAATTAAATGATAAAAGACCAGTTGGCAGACCTAGAATACATTCAATGAAAGAACCAATGAGAAAAAAACAATCAAGCCTAAAATACATCGTGAAAAAGAAGAAAAAAAAGAAATAGATCCAAAATATGAAAGATTAAAAACAATTAAGAAAAAACCAGTCACTGTTAAATTTACAAACATGGAAACTGGAGAAGTTAAAATATCTAAATCATTATATAGTGCTATGCAAGATACTAAACATTGATGGAGATATCTTGAATTACGTGATGGAAAAGTTGATAATGGATTTAAGATTGAAATATTTAAATCTGAAAATTTTGAGAGAGAGTTATAAAACCTTCTTATAGAATTAGAGGGTAGAGACAAATAGAATAATTATAATAAATATATGCTTGAAAAATATTTATATGTGCTTTGTAAATATTTTTAAGAAATAAAATCTCGTTATACAAAAAATGGAAAATATACTCGATGAGCCTATTCCAGATATAGCACCTTCAGAAATTTTAACTTCTACACCTTTTGTATATAGAACATTAACAATTACAAAAGAGCAGGATATTTCAAAAAATAAAAATATTACTAATTATTGTAAAATACGAGGATTTGTATATATTTAAAAATAAAAATAAAGATATAATAAAAAATATGACAAGATATTTTTTTAAAAAAAGCTGTTTAAAGAAAATGAAAATTTAAAAAAAATATCTTGTTATATAAAAATGGAAAAAAAAAATGTCATATAACTAAAACAAATCGCACAAGAGCGAAAAATTAAACATTATTATAGAATGAGAAAAAGTGAATTATTAGACACTTTAGTGCACACACCTGTTGAGCGCACATCTGTAATTGTAACGCAATCTATAGCAGTTCGTAATACACCGATTGAACAAAGACCATCGCAATCTACAATAGGTTGGCTTATGTCATATGTGCCTGATACAATTAAAAATACAGTGAATACATTGGCAGCAAAAATCAATCAAAATGTCAACTCATTAAAAAATTTATACAATAAATTGGAAGTTAGAAATAAAGTTGAACCTGAAATAAAGTTGAACCTGAAAATAAAGTTGAACCTGAAAATAAAGTTGAACCTGAAAATAAAGTTGAACCTGAAAATAAAGTTGAACCTGAAAATAAAGTTGAACCTGAAAATAAAGTTGAACCTGAAAATAAAGTTGAACCTGAAAATAAAGTTGAACCTGAAAATAAAGTTGAACCTGAAAATAAAGTTGAACCTGAAAATAAAGTTGAACCTGAAAATAAAGTTGAAGAAATAAATAAAGAAATAAATGCAATAAAATTTAAATTAAATCAATCATCTATTAAAAATGTGACAAAACATTTTAAAGCTAAAGGAATAGAAGGTTATGATGGTTTACCATTCATAAATGCTGCTAAAAAAAGTGCGGTTGAAATAATAAATGAAAATATAAATTCAAAGGTTTATATAGCTCTCACTTGTGTAATGGAGCGCACTTCTTTTCTAACAGGAGAAACTAAAACCACAACTGTTATATTTAGAACTAATAATACAGCTGTATTAGAAACAACAGATTTGAGTGAATTATATGAAAGTATTGAGCATAAAATTTTTGAATCATTATCATCTTTTCAACAGTTAGGATCAGGTTTGAGGTTTGTTTCTGTTGAAAAGATGGAAATAAATATTATCGATTATAATCCTATTGAAGCTTAATCATACATTCCACTTGATAAATATTTAGCAAATAAAAATGCAATAATTAATATAAAAAATGAATATAATCAATGTTTTAAATTGTGTTGCAAGAGCATTAATCATCCTGAAAGAGTAGATAAAGAGCTTAAAAATCAAGCAGAAAAAATAAAACTGGGAAAAAAATAAAATTTCCATTATCATTAAATCAAATCACACAATTTGAGAAAAATAATCAAGATATCAATGTTAATGTATTGGGTTATGAAAACTAAGAAGTTCATATTTTGCGTGTGTCAAAGAATAATGAACGTAAACATCTAATAGATTTATTATTATTTTCAAATGGTGAAACTAATCACTATTGTTTAATAAAAAGTTTAAGCAGACTGCTATCGTCACAAGCATCTAAGAATAAATGTGCTATACACTATTGAAGGAATTTTTTACTTTGGTTTAATTCTGGAGAATCATTATCTAATCATAAAACGTATTATGAAACAAATGATTCAGTACGCATTGAACTTCTGCCACCAAAATAAACAATGCAATTTAATAATCACAACAAATCAATGAGAGTTCCGTTTGTAGTATATGCCGACTTTGAAAATTTTATCAAACCAATTGACACTTGTGAACAACACTTGAATGAATCTTATACTAACAATATCAAAAACATATTCCAAGTTTAATCTGTTATTTTATTAAATGTTTAGACAAAAGTATTTATCAAAGTAGTCCAGTCACATTTACTTCAACTAATAAAACTGATGATGTTGCACAAATTTTTGTTGATAGCTTAGAAAAAGATATTAAGAAAATTTATAACAAGATTAAATTTTCAAAAAGGCAGATATTTACTTATGAAAACGAGCATGATTTTAATGCAGCAATATTATGTCGCATTTGTGAAAAGGATCTTAAAAATGATAAAGACGTGACCAATGCCATATTACTAGAAAATATAGAAGTGCTGCTCATCAAAATTGTAACTTAAATTATAAAATTCCAAAATTCTTTCCAGTTATATTTCACAATATATCTGGTTACGTTTCTCACTTATTAGAAATTATCAGGAGGAAAGTTGAATTGTAAACCAAACAATGAAGAAAAGTATATTAGCTTTTCTAGAGAAATTAAAGTTGATGAGTTTATTAATAAAGAGGGTAAGAAAGTTGAAGTTAAACGTGAACTTAGATTATAGATTATAGATTAATGTCTGATATTTTAGATGCTTTATCAAAGAATTTAGCAAAAGACCAGGGCAAAAATATAGGAAAATTATATTCATCTGAAAAATTTGATTTGTTACTAAAAAAAGGTGTATACCCATATGATTGGGTTGATCTATTAATAGATTTAATAAGACAAAATTACCGCTAAAAAAATCATTCTTTTCGAGATTAAACGGTGAAGGAATAAGTGATAATGATTACTCGTATGCGCAATATGTATGGAAAGAATTTAATTGCAAATTATTTAGAGATTATCATGATTTACACAACGTTTCAGATGTACTTTTACTAGCTGACGTCTTTGAAAATTTTAGAGATCTTTGTATTAGAAATTATGATTTAGATCCTGCTTGGTACTATACAGCGCCAGGATTAGCTTGGGATGCTGCATTGACGATGGCAGAAATGAAATTAGAATTGCTGAGAGATTACGATATATTACTAATGATAAAGAAAGGTATAAGAGGTGGAAGTAGTATGATATCTAATAAATTTGGAACTTCTAATAATAAGTATATGGGTGATTCGTATAATCAAAGCAAACCATCAACCTTTATACAGTATCTAGATGCTAATAACTTATATGGATGGGCAATGAGTAAACCACTTCCAACACATGGTTTTAAATGGATGGATGAAAATGAAATAGAAAACTGGAAATCAATTCCATGTATACAAGAATTCGATTTAGATTATCCTGAAAATCTAAATGATGAACATAATGATTATCCGCTCGCACCAGAAAGAATAACCATAAACAGTGTTGAAAAATTAGCTCCTAATTTAAATAATAAGAAAAATTATGTTATTAATTATGAAAATCTTAAATTGTATGAAAGATTAGTATTTAAGATTACTAAAATTGATAGAGTTGTAAAGTTTCAAGAAAGAGCGTGGTTGAGTGAATTGATTGGTAAGAACACAAAACTTAGAACTAAAGCAACTAATAGGTTTGAAAAAGACTTTTTTAAACTCATGAACTATTTATTTTTTGGAAAAACAATGGAAAATATTGAAAACAGAGTTGGTATTAGATTAATAACAGACAGAAATGAAGCTATATTATTAGCATCAAAACATAACTTTGAAAGTAGAACAACATTTGATGAAATCTTAATAGCAGTACATATGAAAAGAACAAAATTAAGATTTGCTAAACTAGTTTACTTTGGAATGTGTATATTAAATTTGAGCAAAACACTAATGTACGAATTTCATTATGATTACATGAAGAAAAAATACACTGATCGAGCAAAACTATTGTTCACAAATACAGATTCTTTAGCATACGAAATAAAAACAGAAGACGTTTATGCGGATAAAGCTAATGATATTGAAAGCAAATTTGATACAAGTGAATTTGATGATAATCATCCAGCCATTATTAAGATTGGTTTTAAAATTGTAGTAAATAATAAAGTATTAGGAATGTTTAAAGATGAATCAAAAGGAGCACAAATTGAAGAATTTGTAGATCCAAGTTGTATTCTTACAAAGTACACGGAGAAGAGAAGAAAAAATGTAAAGGAGTAAAGGCAAATGTTGTTAAAAAATATATAACACACGAAGATTACAAAGATTGTTTATTAAAGAAAAGAGAACATATTAGGAGAATGAACATAATAAGATTCTATAAACATGAAATTTACACAGAAGGGGTCAATAAAATAGCAATAGGCGCAGAAGATTATAAAAGAGTTATTTTAGAAGATGGTATACACACATTGGAATATGGACACTAAAAACTAAAAATAATTTATAGATCAAAGAAGTCAAAGAGCCCAGAGCCCAAAGAGGTCAAAGAGCCCAGAGCCCAAACCCCAAAGAGGTCAAATTGTTTTTTTAAGAAAAAAAACAATTTATAAGTAAAAATGGAAAAAATTAATAACAGTTATCATAAACTTATCAATGTTGACGGATTAATTTTACCAAATGAACCACAAACAAATTTGATTTGATCAAAGCAGCAAAAAAGCTAAAAATAAAACATTTTAAAGGTGTATTTGTAAGAGGTGAATTACCTAAAAATACACAAAAAAAAGAATGTGGAATATTAAATACAGGAGATTCAAATACGCAAGGATTTCACTGGATTTGCTCATACAAAGACGGAGATGAAAAACTAAGTTTTGACTCTTATGGACTACACCAACAGTTGAAGTTGTTAATTATTTAAAAAGTCCTGTTTATTATAATAGTGATAGAGTTCAATTTGGAAATACCTCATTCTGTGGACACTTGTGTTTATATATTTTAAAAAAACTAGATGAAAGATGTGATTTTCAGAATATTATTAATAACCTTTGGTAAGTTTTTAAAAAATCTATGGTAATTTTTTAAAAAATATAGTTAAAAAAATTTTTCTTTATATATAAAATCCCAGTCGATAAATTCGGACGCGATACTACTTCAGCTGTAGCTGTAGATGGTTTAACATTATCTCAAGCTACTTTCTTGTTTATTAGGAGAGATGGATATAATAATGCAGCTGGTAGTATTATTATGAATTATAATAAATTAATAAATGTAGCAGAACCTACAAGCTCACGTGATACTGCTACAAAAAGTTATGTCGATAATAAAACACTTAATCTTAATGAATTAGGGATAATACCAAATTCAAGTTTAACGTGCCTCGGATTAAAACAACAGACTATTCCACCAAATACAGGTGTTGATGCAACAACAGTTTTTGGACAATCTTCTGGTCCTTGTATTCTCAGAAAACTAAGGTTAACATTAGAAAGATTAGATCCTAATCATAATGTGCCAGGTAATGTATTTCTTAGAAATAAACGCAGATCATTCAATTTGCAAAGGAGATTATTCTACTTCTACAGATTGTGTTGGAGATAATAATATTCCTTTAGCCTGATATTTTTTATTTTCACTACTTGACCCACTTGGTCACTCATTTTATGCAAACTCTTTACAAGGTTGTAATGTGCATACAGCTAACGCATTAGGAGGATACTTTACACTAGATTTATCATTTACTACTAGTCTAGCAATTTAATTATACAATAAAACTAGTCAAAACGTTACATATTGGATTCAACCCTTTATTAAAAGAACTACATCAATACCTCAATCATTATCATCTATTAAATTATACTCAAAAATATTTAGATTTATTAACACAACTTATGGTAAAGAATATATACTATTAGACACTACAGACAATGCTGGTCAAGGTGTTTATCTTAAATAAATTAAAATGCATGTTATTGGAGTATCTGGAAATTGGTGGGAATCTAGAGTACGCATGTATAATGCATACAATTCTCCAATAAATATTAACTATGTTATTCAACCTTGGACACCATATAACGGACAAAGTTATACAGTATTTCAAGGATTTGATTTGAATAGTGTATGCATATACTGCTCATCTGGTTTAGAAGACTTTTATCTTTCTTCGTGGAACGGTGCTAATATTAATTCATTTAATAATGAATCATCTGGACTATTGTATCAAACAAGTGCAGTAATTGGTTCTACAACTACTATCTCATTTTACAGAAATTTTACTGATTCCATGCATAGTGTTACTACTGGAAGAAGATTAGTAGTTACATTAAACTCTGGGGATGCACAAGTTGGACAATCTGGAAGTTTTACTGTAATTGGATATGCTTTATTTTACGCTAAGGCTAGATTTAACATTATAATTATTATTTCTTTGTTGAAATAATAATTAAGTACCATGTCATTCTGGTTGAAGAGATCTCATAATATAATGTTGAAAAATGGTGAAGATTCGTGATACTTTCTTAGAAAGTATGATTCATCTCCATAAAAGGTAGAGATCACACACTTTTTTAGAAATGTTTGAAATAATACCATACTTTCCAAGCCATTTCTAAGCCATAGACTTATTAAAAATGGTTGAAATGATACCATACTTTCCGAGCCATAGACTTATTTTTTGAAAATCCGCTTTTTTGGCTTGGAACCCGTATTTCCTAATACTTTTGAAATTTGAAAATATTATTAACGTTATGTGGAAATCTTTTGTTTAATATTTTATATATTTAAAATTTTTGTTGAATATTTTTAATATTTATTTTTTAATTAAAATATTAAATATATTTTATAATATTGAAAAAATTGAATTATTTTAATTTTCGATTTACTAAATATACATATATATATATATATATATATATATATATATATATATATATATATATATATATATATATATATATATATATATATATATATATTCATGACAACTATTTTTAAAATTTAAGGTTTTCGCCATTTGTTTTTATAAACCATTTTTGTTGTCAAAATAAAAAAGTTCGAAAGTTTTTTTTGTATTAGGTAACCAAAAAAGTTCGTGCGGTTTTTGGTAATTGAATTGTTTTTGGCATTTTTTACAACACCCACATCGCACAAGGCAAGTAGCTTTGTTGCGTAATAGAACGCGTGTGTCACGCGCAGTTGCTGCATATATAGTGTAGGCTTGTAACGAGCGTACAGGAAAGGTTTTGTGTAAAGAAAGGATGGCAACCCAACCAACGATTATTCGATCTTGCTTACTTTACGAGTTCAAACTTGGAAGGAATGCAACACAAGCGGCCAAAAACATCTGCACAGCATTTGGAGAAGGTACAGTAAGTGAACGCACAGCACAGAAGTGGTTTCAGCGATTCTCTTCGGGAGATGAGTCCATCGAAGACCTGCCGCGTTCTGGACGCCCATTGTTGGTTGATGAGGATGAACTGAAGGACGCTGTCGAGTCTGACTCCAGCCAAACTTGCCAAGAACTTGCAGTGAGGTTTGCTGTGAGTATTGAAACCATCCGCCTGCATCTGCATGCGATTGGGAAAGCGTGGAAGCTAAGTCGGTGGGTTCCGCACAAATTGTCGATCGACAACAAGAAGCAACGGCTTACGATTTGCACATCACTCTTATCACGCCACAATGTTGAGCCTTTTCTTGATCGTTTATTGACATGCGACGAAAAATGGATTGTGTACAACAATACCAAGCGTTGCTACCATTGGTTGTCCCCCGATGACCCCATCCCAAAGACACCCAAGCCCAATCTCCACGAGCGGAAGGTTTTGCTCTGCATTTGGTGGACTACAGCTGGTGTGGTGCATTACGAGCTGCTCCCAACAGGCAAAACCATTACTGGACTGGTCTACTCAGCACAGCTGCAACGAGTTCACGACCTGTTGCTTGTAAAGCAGCCTGCACTGGTGCACAGGAGAGGAGTTCTGCTTCTCCACGACAACGCGAGACCGCACACCGCTAGCGTGACTCAGGACAAGCTCCAAAGCCTTGGTTGGGAGAGTTTGCCTCATCCACCATACTCGCCAGACCTCTCCCCTACTGATTTCCATTTTTTCATTTCCCTGGGAAATCATTTAAAAGGACAGCAGTTCCGAGACCAGGACGCGGTTGAAATGGAGTTGAAAGCTTTTATAGACTCAAAGGACCAAGAATTTTTTAGAAGTGGAATAAATAAGCTTGTTTTACGTTGGGAAAAGGTTTTAGATGCTAATGGTGACTATTTTGATGAATAAATGTACTTACTTTTGTCGTTTTGTGTGTTTTTATTATATACGGAAAAACCGCACGAACTTTTTTGGTTACCTGATAGTATTTTTGTTCAAAGTTATTTTGTTCGGAAATAAAAGTTTCCTTTTAGTTACAAATAACGTTGTTTACTTAATTGTAAACTAATAAATAGGTAATAATTTTTAAATGTTAACATCTTAAAAAAGTTTCTTTTGTAATAAAATTAAATTAAACATGTTAATTGTAGAAAAATGTTTCTTAACTAAATAAATTTTTACAATTTTTCTAAGAGATAAATAAAGATGTAACATGTTTTGTTTTAAACATGAATAGTAAAACTTGGTGTATGTTAAGTTTATAAACATTAAAGGCATACAGTTTCCTCAAAAGAGATTCGCAATTAAACATTTTGTAAACGCCAAATATAATACTGCGGACATTTTTTTGTTTACTGTAGATTTGTTTAGTTAACTGAAATAAGTTAGTTTCTCAAGCAATATTGCAGTTAGGGTTAGGACTATTGTAATTGTAATGAAAACAATAACAGTGACAATAATTATTGTTATTGTATTGACTTAATTTAGAAATAATAACAATACTTGTGATTTACAACTATTGTAATTCTGTAATACAATAACAATAAATATTGTATTGCAATTCATCGTTATAAAACAATAACAAAATCTGAAAAAATAAAATGTATTGTAATGACCTACTATAATAACAATAAATATTGTATTGTAATTCGTCTTTGTAATACAATAAAAATATACTGTTATTGTAATAAAAAAAGTTATTTAAGTGTCAAAATTTAATAAATGTTTTAACAGTCCAGTTGCCGACCCTTGTACCCTTGAAATAGGGTACAACTAACATTTAATAATTGATTCTATTTTACTGAAACAAAATGGGAGGGAGAAAGGGTGCCAGAATGGTAAATTGGGCAACCTTAAATATTGAAAATCAAAGTTAACGGGATAAAAAAAAGGAAACCACCATTTTTCTGCAAATGAAAGGGACAGCGATTTAACATAAAATACGTCCTGAGAAAGGTAAAACAAGTAATAAAATTTTAAAAATTACAGAATATTTTACAGTAATAAACTAAAGAATGCTCATCAATTTAATAACAAGATAGGTGATGCAAAATCTAAATATGTAAAAAATAAAATTTGCAATATATTGCAAATCCGTAAATAAAAAATGGCAAAAATAATAGTAAGTTTGTCTGAGATGAATATAAATACGTTAAAATACGTTAGCTTTTCTACTTTAATGTAAAGTAATACACTACAATAGTTATTGTAATTGTTTTCATCAAAACAATGCAATAGTTGTTGTAATTTTATTTCATTAAAACAATACAATACAATAGTTCTCGAATTTTATTGTATTGTTAGAAAAAAAACAGTACAATACGTATTGTAATTGTTTTTCATCACAGCAATACAATACCAAAATAAATTTTTTTTTTATTGATTCTGTAATATTACAATACAATATTATTGTATTGTAATGTGTTATTGTATATAATTTTTACAATTACAATTACAATAGTCCTAACCCTAATTGCAGTAGGTCAGACAATTATTAATAAATAAAAAGTATATACTTCATATTATATAAGATTTAGTATTAAAAAATGGTCACTCTTTATAGCATAATAAAAATAAAAAGTATACTTTTTAAAGATTTGGTATTAAGAAATAGTCATTCTATATTTAGCATAAGAAAAGATTTTTGAGAATTTATTTTGAATAGAATTTGTATGAAATTTCCATGGTATAGTTTCATCTAAGAGATCTTATAAAAAGTACGAACGCAGTTATGAGGGAAGGTGGGGTTACTCAAAAAGGTACTAACGCGTACTAAGGGTGGCAAAAACACGCGGTTTAACCGTCGCTCTTTTTTTTATCTCACCTCAAACTTAATTTCTTCTTTTTTTAACAAAAGCATTGAAATTCACGAGTTAAAGAAAAATCAGTATTATGTTATGTAACAGAATGTTTTATGAAACGTGGAACTGATTAAAATTTTTGGCTGTAGTGTTTTAAAAAACTTTTGCGTCGGGTTGAAAGACGTTATTTTGTAATTAATAGTACGAAGATTTTTCAGAAAATAATAAAAACAGACTTCTATAATGGAAAAAGACTTTTCGTCGAAATTTTATTATTAATATTTTTTTTTTGCAAAATCTGAGATTATTTGATAGTTGATATTGTTAATTTTTTGTTGAATTATTTTCGTTACATCGGTGTATATGATAGAATAGGGCATTATAAGCAGCTAAAGCAAAAATTGAAATTTTTTCAAAAATTGAAAATTGAAAATTGAAATTTTTAAAATAATAATTATGCTAGATCCAAAATTTTTGCGAATAAACAAATTTTAGGGATCACTATTCATCGTCTACATAGATATTTGGGTAACCGAATTTTTTTCTTAAAAATACAGAGGTTTAAAAAAAGTAGCAAAAATGCTTATATTACCCAGACCACTTCGTAACATATGCACTTTAAATTATCTCAAGAAAATAACATTAAGTAAAAAAATACCATCCTGACATTTAGAACTAATTGGTGAAATCTAATGATTAGTTATTAACAAACTTATCAATAAAAGATCAAATTTTAAGCCACTCTTTATTGAAACAATACTACTTTATTTTATGCAACAAAAAAAAAAAAGTTATTTTTTCAATTTTATTTATTAAAACCTTTAAACAATAAAATTACAGTTTTTTTTTTGAATTTTAAGAATTCAGTTGAATTTTATTTTAAGAAGTCAATTGAGAATTTTATTTTAAGAATTTTATTTTAAGAATTCAATTGAATTTTAAGATATTCAGTACTGTTAAAATATTAAAAAATTGTACTATGTTTTGTTTTTATTTAAAAAGCAATTAAAACCACTGCACAGTGCACAGTGGGACGTAGGGTGGTCAAAATTGAAATTTTTTATACTTGTTTACACTTTTTTATATGGTGGGTTAATTTGCTAAGACATTCAAGATGAAAATATCAAATTTTAAAAAAATATCGATAACGAGATATTTCCCTAGTTGAAAGCAACATTTGCGCAATGTTGGTACAATATTGATCTCAATATTGAATAAATATTGTTAACAATATTGCACTAATATAAATGTCCACATTTTGAATATATAGCCAATATTGATTTACAATATTGGCTATATATAAACTGTAATATACCGCCAACATATATATATATATATATATATATATATATATATATATATATATATATATATATATATATATATATATATATATATATATATATATATATATATATATATATATATATATATATATATATATATATATATATATATATATATATATATATATATATATAGATTTTTTTTCAAAATCATATAATAAAAGCATGAAGTTTAAAGCAAGTCATTTTAAAACGAATACAGTAAAATGCATATAAATATCTATACATATATGTGCATACATGTATATAAACAGGCTCATACGACAACATCCTTAGGAAACATGAGATTCGGCGCAAAAAATTTATTAAATATACTTAAGGAGATGAACTTAACTGGCAGCAAATACAACAATTGTCGAAATTTCATATACATTTTTACTTGTGGCTTTATAAAAACTTAAAAAGGCAAAAACTTGATTAATTAAAACTAAAACAAAAGGTAACGCAACTAAGATTACAAAAAATTTTATAAGTTTTTAAATTACTGATTTAATATGGTTTAAAACCTAAGGAACTCTATAAAAAGATTTCTCAGAGTAATTACTGCAGTTAAAAATCTAATAAAAACCCATAATTAACAAAAAAATATTAAGAAAGTTTAGTTACTTAACAAATTTGGTTACGTACGCGTATAACTACAAAGATAGTCAATATTAAAAAGCTAATAGACAAAATCGGCATATCAATATTTGCCAGTATGAGCATGCCAACAACTAAATAAATCTAAATGAGAAGTATTTCTTAAGAATAAATCACATATAAATTACCTAAAAAAGTTAACAAATACACAGAATATAAGTATAACTTATAAAGGTCCCAAGCTATGGAACTCTTTTCTGAAAGGCAATTTAAATATGGCAAATTCTTTAAATTCATTTCAGTGTCAAAGAAAAACTTACGCTTTAAATCTTACGAATTAATTTTTATTTTTGTTTACAAAAAATTGTTTTTTAAGCATTATATCTGATTATTAAACTGTTTGTATTTTTAAATATTAAATGTAATCTTTATATACTATATGTTGAATATGATATCATATATTTAATTGGAAATTTGTATTTAAATATCTTCTTTTTATGACCTTAGTATTTTTTATTATTACATCTTATTAGTATTTTTTATTATTACATCTTCTTCTTAACTATTTGCATCAATATATATATATATATATATATATATATATATATATATATATATATATATATATATATATATATATATACATATATATATATATATATATATATATATATATATATATATATATATATATATATATATATATATATATATATATATATATATATATATATATATATATATATATATATATGATTTCAGTGTAGACATCGTGTATAAGAGTGTATGTTATATTAATAAGAAAACATCAAACAATACGAATTCTCTTAATACAAATAATAATTTATTTTGAGAAATTTTCACTGGGTTATGGATACCAGCATCATCAGCTCGTAAAATATTACAAAATTTTTGAACGTTAAAAAACAGTTTTATAAAAAATTTTTTAACTGACGTCAGCAGTTGAACGGCTTCTTTTTTCGTTACGCAAGAATATAAAAAATGGAGTCCAAAATTTAGTTTTAACAAACTGCCCATTATCTAGATTTATTCCGCCATTCGATGGGAAACATTGGTGCCTCTGTATTTCAAGTGCTTCTCGTACTTTACGGTCGAATTTTTTTGTTTCAACTTTAAGAGTTTTAATTTTCTCCCAATTTATTTTTTCAGAGCAAAACTTGCTATGTGTTGCAATTGCTGACTGATGATGTTGGCCATCATTTAAACTTTTTTGATGTTGTTGAATTCTTGTTTTAATTTGTAATTTTGTTTCACCAACATATTTTTTCGAGCAATTGCATTCAACTAAATATGTACCAGGCTGGCTATTTAGGGGCAATCTAGATTTGTTTTTACATGTTAATATTGTTCTTAAATTAGGATTTGATTTAAAAACTACTCTATAGCCAACTTTTCGAAATATTTTCCTTAACTTTGGTGATAGTGAAGGTATCCACGGTAATGATACTGTTGGGAAAGCATTGTTCTCGGATTGAATTCTATTGTTCTTTACGTAGCGCTTTTTCCTAATTTGATTTGCAATACTCTTTAGTTGGCTTTCGGTGTACCCATTTTCATTAAAAACTTGAATAAGAAAGTTTATCTCATTTTTTAAATGTGTAACACTGCATATGGAGTATGCCCTGTGAACAAAACCTTTGAATATTGCGCATAAAATTTTGGGGTCGTGATTCGAGTGCGGTTTTATTTGAATATTTGTAATGGCTTCTTTTCTGTAGACTTTAAACTCATACTTACCTTTGCTGTTATTTATTATTGTTATATCTAAGAAATTCAGAGTTTTGTTATGGTTTTCTGTCTCAATTGTGTATTGTATTGCAGGGTGTTGTTTATTTAAAATTATTTTGAATTTCTCTGCTTCTTGGATGTTTGAAAATCTAGCATGGCTGTCATTGACGTATCTTAGATAGGTTTTTAAGTCGAGAGGAGGATTTAATGTCTTTGCAATTTTGAAGGCATTTTCTTCGTGATGTTGCAGAAAAGATTCTGCCAATACAACCATGAATGAAAGACCAATAGGACCGGAATTCTCCAATTCATGGATCTCGTTGTTCCACAAAAAATAGCAACGATGTAAACAAAGCTCTATAAGTGTTTTTGTTTCTGATATAGTAAGCTTGGTAGAACATCTGTAGGAATCATCTTTATTTAATTGATCTATAAGAATTAAAGTAGCTTCTTTAAGTGGAATTGATGGATAAAGGTTTATTACATCGAATGAAACTTGAACTTCGTTTTCGTCTACATTCCATGAGTTTGCTTTGTTAATAAAATCAAAAGAATTTTTCAAACGTGTTTTATTTTTATTTAAGATAGGTTGTATTGCTTTAACTAAGTAGTTAGATATTCCATAATTAGGTGTGCCGATAGTTGATATAACTATTCTCATAGGGTAAGCTTTTTCAGGCTTATGAGCCTTAATTAGACCATACATACGAGGTGGGATTGGATCACTTGGATATATACTGTCATATTCTGCTTTTGAAAATCTTTGTTTTTTATTAAGTTGTGAGAGATAGTTGTTCGAAAAGTTGGCTATAGAGTAGTTTTTAAATCAAATCCTAATTTAAGAACAATATTAACATGTAAAAACAAATCTAGATTGCCCCTAAATAGCCAGCCTGGTACATATTTAGTTGAATGCAATTGCTCGAAAAAATATGTTGGAGAAACAAAATTACAAATTAAAACAAGAATTCAACAACATCAAAAAAGTTTAAATGATGGCAAACATCATCAGTCAGCAATTGCAACACATAGCAAGTTTTGCTCTGAAAAAATAAATTGGGAGAAAATTAAAACTCTTAAAGTTGAAACAAAAAAATTCGACCGTAAAGTACGAGAAGCACTTGAAATACAGAGGCACCAATGTTTCCCATCGAATGGCGGAATAAATCTAGATAATGGGCAGTTTGTTAAAACTAAATTTTGGACTCCATTTTTTATATTCTTGCGTAACGAAAAAATAAGCCATTCAACTGCTGACGTCAGTTAAAAAAATTTTTATAAAACTGTTTTTTAACGTTCAAAAATTTTGTAATATTTTACGAGCTGATGATGCTGGTATCCATAACCCAGTGAAAATTTCTCAAAATAAATTATTATTTGTATTAAGAGAATTCGTATTGTTTGATGTTTTCTTATTAATATATATATATATATATATATATATATATATATATATATATATATATATATATATATATATATATATATATATATATATATATATATATATATATATATATATATATATATATATATATATATATATATATATATATATATATATATATATATATATATATATATATATATATATATATATATATATATATATATGTATATATATTAAATAAACATTTTTAACTTTTTCAATATTATATATTCTTTTTTAACCAACTGAGGAGAACTTTAATTGATACATCTTTTTTTTCTCTATTTTTATTCTAAAATATTATATCTTCTTTTTTACTATTTCTTTTCTTTTTCTCTTAAAATTTCTACTTGATTATTAACCATATATTACTATTATTGTTATGATCTGTAGGGGCTCTATGAAAAGATAAGGTTGGTATCTTGCCATCCATATCTTCTTTGAGCATTATATTATTATATATACATTTGTAATTATATTTTATTTTTTGTGAAAGGTAATTGTAATTTATATAAACAGCAAAATAAAATTAAAAAAAAAAAAAAAAAAAAAAAACTCCAATATTGGCATTCTAATATTGGACAAACAATATGGAAGCAATATCAGCATGCATATACTTTCCAATATTGGTATGTCAATATTGGCGCAATACTTTTTACCATTATTGGCGCAATATTGTATATCTTGTCCGATATTGGCTAAGATACCCAATATTGCACCATTATTGCATCAATATATCTTGCTACTAGGGTTAGTTACAAAGTGAAATTTTTTTGTCAAAACGGGCCATCCAAGAGAAATTTTGAGGGTAATATTTTGAGAGAAATATTGAGGGTAATAAATAATTTTTATATTTTCTCAGACATTTATATATCAATTGAAAGACCATTAAGGCTAGTTTTAGATAATTTAAGTTAAAAAATATATATATATATTGAAAGTAGTCGTGAAAGCAGGGCCAAAATATGAAAAAAATATTACAAAATAATACGGTACTTAAACTTTAGTAGAGCAGGTAAACTGTTTTACAATTCTTTACTAGGTGGTCTCAGCATTTGTTGATGCTAAATTTGCTCAAAAAAATTTAGTGAAAGATGAAGCCGCTCCTTTTTGCCCTTTTTTAAACTAATTATGACGCAAGGTCTTTTTAAGATGTTTCTTTTCTGCATCTTTATTGATTGTTGATCCAAAATTGTCATAACATATCAACAATAAAACATAATTTTAAGAAATTTGAAATCTATCGATGAATTTGAATTTTGTATAAGATATTGAACTAAAATATTTTAATAGCTTATTGCCCTCGCATTCGGGCTAAGCGGTAAACCTTTTAAGAGTATTTTATTCTCATGCTCCAATTATTGCGATTTTTTGCAATGCGTTCTTGTTTAATACATTCTTTTATTACAGAATGTATCATTATAACTAAATAATATTCTGTAATTCTATTGTAGAAAGCTATGGAAGGTTTTATTACGACTATGTGGTTTGTGATTATTATAAATCTTAATTCACAATAATTAAGTGGTTTTTAAATTACAGTTTTTGAGGGTCATTTGTGGGTCGTTATCCAATATCAATTTAAGTAACCTTTTGTAAAAATATGACTTTGATTTAGTAAAGATAAAAACAGCTTAATTCTTTGTTGTTATTACTGAAAGAAAACTACACATTTCTGTCGTAAAAAAATACTTTAAAAAAATGGAATCCGAAGCAAATACTACTAGATGCGATGAAACACACGGTGTGTCCCAAAAATAACCGAACTTTTTGGATATAAAATAAAACACACATTATATCATTATTGAAAGTTATTATTTATTCAAAATGTATTCCATCAGACTCAATGCAACGTTTGGCACGATCAACAAGCGCATGCATAGATTTTTTATGTCATTTATAGGAATGTTCTTCAACATCTCGGTTACAGCTGCTTGAATGGCTGGGATATCATCATAAAATGCTCCTTTCATCTTGGTTTTCAGTTTTGGAAATAGAAAATAGTCACATGGTGGTAGATCAGGCAAATACGGAGGGTGGTTGATGAGAGAAATCCGTTTTTTCATCAAAAATTCGTTTACTTTTTTGGTCTTGTGAGGCGGTGCATTGTCGTGCAATAAAAACAGTTGTTTTCCTGCTGGATATTCAGGTCTAACACGACAAATTCTTTTTCACAAACAATCTAAAACGCCTAAATAGTATTCTCCAAATCTTGAGTTAAAATTCTCCAAATAGTGTTTTTACTTGTATTTAATTCCTCAGCCAACATTCTCGTAGTAAAATTTGAATCGATACCAATGATTTCATGGACTTTTTCCACCAATTCAGCACGATTACTAGATTCTGGACGACCTGGCCTCAGATCGTCTTTTAAATCCTCACGACCATTTTTAAATCGTGTAAACCACGTATAAATTTGAGTACGACTTGTACAATCATCATCATAAACTTTTTTCATCAATTCGTATGTCTCAGCAAATTTTTTTTCAAGTTTAACACAAAATTTTATATTCGCTCTTTGTTCCATTTTCATTTTGTAACATTAGGACGCGTTTTTCTTTTATTGAAATGGCTGTAACTTTCACATCTGTCATCCAATTTACATGAATGTAGGTGCGTTTGAAAGAGGATGATTTTATCTTTTTCATGCTGCAAATTATCAATGGATGGCGCTGCATGTTATATGATTTAAATATGAAGTTCGGTTATTTTTGGGACACCGTGTATATTCAAATTTATCCAGGAGGGAAATATCAAACACTTTAGTCACTCTTATACCGTCACAAAAGTTCTTAAAAGGCTTTTAAGTATATTTTTTCAGTAGTAAGTATTTATGAATGCAATACCCTAAAACTTTTAAAATTATTGAGAGTTATGTATATATAGAAAAGTGGGAAAAGGTACATAAATTTAATGCTAGATTTGAAGTATAAAAAATGGATAGACAGACCCGCTTTTCCAATCAAAAAATATACCAATTTATCAAATAAGAAAAAAGCGGGACGTTCATCAAAAAATTATCAAAACAGACTCAATTGAACGAGTTTTACTTGCAGCAAAAACATACAGCATATAATAGTCAAAACTATATCATGGTTAAGCTTCTAAAAAATGTTGTTTAACATGAAGCTGAAGTAATTCAAATATTAAACAGATTAAGTAACAATGATATGTTGTCAGACGATAATGTGTTTAGATATTACATCGACTGTAATCACACAAAAAGTTCATATCACGATACACACATGACAGCACCTGCTAGATATCGAAGCTATAGGACTATTGAAACAAAAGTCCATCAAAAATCCCAAAATTTTAGGTAAAATCCTGGAAATCAGCAAGAATTCGTTATAAGCTTTTGAACTATTTTTTAATTTTATTTTTATTTTTTTGTACTATTTTAATAACTATTAATAGTAACCATACTGTTCATCCTAATACATCCTGCAACTATTACGAGGAAACATATTCAAATTTCTTAAAAACTTATGGAAGCTGGTTCAAAATTACTGCAACAGTCTATAAAATATTAGTACATGGAGAAAAAAATATTTTAAATTCTCCTGTTCTCGTAGGAGCTTTGGGCGAAGAAGCACTAGGGTGTCGCAACAAAATCACTAAAAAAGATCGGCTACAACATGCTCGCAAGTGCTCAAAATTTTATTTGATGTATTTACACGTGCGATTAACTCATCAGATCCAATTATACGTACATTATCTTTAAGTACAAGATCTAAAAATAAAAATTATATTCTTCCAAAAGAAGTTACAGACCTTTTAGTACAAGAAGAAGTAGACGTAAATACAAGCAATTGCAAAAATAATGATGACACATTAGATGATGACAACGATATTGATTCATTTAATGAAAACTTTAATATAGATGTAGAAATAGATGATGGTTAGAATAAAAAATCAAATAAAGGAAAATCTTGATTTGGTGTTTGATCCCAAACCCCTCCCCAGGATAAATCTTAATTTCGCTGATGCTACAAAGTTAAGTTTCTTGGAAACTATACATTAAAATTATTTTAAATTTTGAATATACATACTTAGCTATATACATTTTATTAAAATTTTAAAAAAATTGGAAAAATAATTTTGACATATAGGTGGCAAAATATATAATCGTTGTATTTATGTGGATATAAAGCCTTAATTGAGTAAAATAGAGATTTAAGACAATATTTTTTATTTTTGTGTTAAACGATAGGCGCAGCAAGGAGGGGGGGAATCTACATGAGCACTGGGGTACCAGTTTGATTTTTTATGTGTGATACTTTCGGGCATTGTTTAAATAATGGACAATTTTCAAATGCTCCAAACATGTTAAGCTCATGCTTAAGCCAAAATATAATAATTTGCAAAAAAATTGCGGTGATTGAAGCCCGGGATCAAAAATACTCGCAAAATTAGCCCTCCTTCCCCCAAATATGAGAGGAATGAGTCCAAAAAAAGGTTTTTGCTGCTATCTTATAATAAATTTAAATTCATTGACATTAAGACTTTAATTGAATAATCTTTTATTTTCTGAAAGTTATGATCATGAAGACTTTTCAACTCACCCTCATTTTGTGGAGGGGGAAAACTTTATTTACTTTTATATTTATATCTTTCGAACTTTAACAAATTATTAAATGAGAAATTAAGTCTGTCGTTTTAATGAATAAACTTTTGGGATATTCTTGCTTCCAAACTCCAATGATTTGAACTGAATCACTACACATCGTGCAATAAATTTAAAAAATTGGTTTTTTCATACGAAACAACTTTTTAAAGAAATGAATATTTTAAAGTATATCAACCAATTATCTTTAATATTTTATGTTTCATGTTTAAATGAAGAGAAAATTTGTCGCCAAATGTATTACAAAATCTTTATTGAATGAAACCTAAAATAAAAATAATCTTTGAATTAATAACAATCTTATTGCCCCTATTTGCCGTAAAAGCAAAGACGAGTTTTATTTTTCAGAGATAAGGACCTTTTACCGAGGTTCTTATCTCTGAAAAATAATAGTCTTACCAAATTTTGATTTTTCTACCTAATTGACTTTTGCTTCATTCAAACAAAAACTTAAAAAAATTATATTTTTAATTGAAAATATCTAGATTTATTTTTAATTGATTTTTTTTTTTTTTGTTGCTTTTGTTTGTTTTTTTGTATATTATTTTGTTCAACATTTCATCTTGGCTTTTTAACATTTTATCTTGGTTTTTAAATATTTTTGCAAAAAGGTGTATCATTATTTCATTACAGACATTGTATTTTAATTAAAAATTAACCTTATGCTGTAAAAATAATCCTATTATGAATAATTTTTTTTCTCAATAATTATTTATCTTTTAAAACCTTTTTTACTTTCCAAGTTTTCATTTCAATTCTATTTGAAATACACAAAATAAATTCAAAAACCTAACCCCAGCATGTAAAGGGGAAATGCTACAGCACAAGGTCTTCCCATCTGCATCATATTCTTCCTTAAAGATTCTTAGATTGCTCAATTGGCTTGCTCAATGGCTTTTCATTATTTTATTGTATTAAAAATAATATGACAACAATTGCTCCTACTCCAGTAGTAGCATAAATAAGATTTATATTACTAAAATCAAGAGAATAAGATTTTTTATCTTCTTTTTTTATTTATTTATTTTTTCCATTTTTTCTTTCATTTTTATTTCTTCCTCTTCCAAGTTTAAAATTTTTTCTTTTAGCTAGCTTGATTTTATTTTATTTTTCATTTTTCCCTTTGTTAAAAACTTCAAAAAGGAAATTATGATATTAGAAAATCCTGGCCGGAGCAAGAAAAAGACTTTTTCTTATCACCGAGTCCCGTTACATAGTTGTTTTCAAACGTTTTTTTAAAACTTACATAACTAATAAGTGATAAATAAAACAGTTTAAGTACCTACAAAACTTCAGCAATAAAATAAATTTTTGCTAACAATCTTTCAGCGAAATAATAAAAAAAAATAATACCATTCGTGGAAGTTATTAATCACAAAAAATTGAGTTAAGTTTAATTAAAAATAATGCAATATAGATAAGTAGTTAGGGCTGATTAATAAAATCAGCAAAAACTTTAAAAAAAAAAGAGGAAAGCAATTAGTAAAAAAAATCTAAATTAGATGATTTATTAATTCAAAATGTTTACTTGTTTTTAAAAAAGATATTTTAAATCTAGTATATCAAAGTCCATGTTTAGTAAATACTGTTTTTAATCAGCCTTAAAACTTTCCAAAATGCATATAATATCGATATGATATGCATATAATATTTGCAGATTTTTAAAATAGTTTTACTTTGTGTTCTAGGAAGTGAGAAAAAGATTAAAAAAAAAATTAATTGTGAAATCTAAAGGATTTAAACCCGCGCGAAGCACTTCAACCACTTTAGCATGCTATAATACTATCTTTTAACACTGTTTAATAAACAAGACTTCCCAGTAAACACATGCCGTCTAAAAGACGTTTAAAAAACGACGTATAGTGGTTTTAAAGACGTTTTTTAGGCGTCTTTAAGACGTCGTGTGTTTACTGGGTTATCAAACTTTATAAAACGGCATGTAAAAGCTTTATAGAGATTCATATAAATCAAAATTAAGAAAATATTGCCGCAATAAAATTTTCAAGTAAATCTGTAACATTTGATATAATTTCTGATAATTTATATAATTTGAAGTTTGCGTTAAATATTTGCATAGACTTTGGCTCACACAGATAAAATACGAATCATGGCGGATCGTGGTTTTAAAAAAATGCCTAATAGCTTTGTAAAATTAAAGACATTTTTATTTACACTTTTATTAACAAATTAACAAAACATAACTGTTTTTAATTTTTTTCCCACCACTCTCTCTTCATGATCAACACTGTATATAAAAAAAAGTGGGCGGGGCGGAGCTTTTGTTCTAAATTTAGGCCCACACCTTATGTGCCTTATGTAACCCCTCTATTTGATCTGCAATATGCTAAAAAAGCATTGTAAAATGTCTAAAATGAAAATAATAATAATAATAAATTAAGACATGATAAAAGGAGTAAAAACATAAAAGATAAACAGTACAAACCAATTTACCTGTTGCTGATGCTTTTTCCAGAGCACTGTTGAAAATAGTCAAAATCTGTAAGAAAAGAAATTTATTGTAAAGACATTTAGCTATTACACAAAATAACAAAAACACAATAGCTATCGGTGCAAACAAATTTTATAATTCGATCAGAAAATAAAATTATTTTATCTTGATTGCGACAACTAATTTCTTTTTGAATTATTAGCTAATGATCAACTTAGCAAATTTTAAATAATTAAAGTTTGCAAACTTAAAACCACATTTTTACAGTAGACAAAGTAAACATGATAGTTGGTAGAGCACCAAAGTAGAACTAAAGAAATAAAATAACAACTAAATTTGCTATGTGATGCATATTATACCTATCGAGTTCTCGCCAAGCCTGATTTCTTTCATTTTGATTACAATTCATCTCAGCTCGTCTAGGCTTATCTCTTTCATTTTGACAACGATTTATCTCAGCTCACCTAACCGGGTTTCTTCCATTTAAAGGAAGTTTAATAACTCACTTGTTAAATTAAAATAAAGCATCTAAGGAGGTTGTAAAAATGATGCCTAAAGTAATAAAAGTTGCACTTTTATTTTTAGATTATAATAAATAAATTGATATAATTTTTTAACTGAGTAATGTTATATGTAAGGTAGTTCTTAATAATTGTTGACAAAATGTTATGAGTATTTAATAAAAGAATATAAAAATTTCACTATTCCCTAGATTCTTTACTCGAAGCAAACGATTGTTTATGGAGGCTTTCTATTATTAGTTTTGAATTTACTTGTAATTTCAAATCTTGCATTAAGTACATTTCAAAGTAATGAAAGGGATTTTACAGATAATAACTCAAATTAAAAAAATTGATAAAATTAATACAATCGTTTGCTTCAAGTGAAGAAACTTGGAAATATTGAAACTTCTTGAACTATTTCAATATTTTTTACATTTAATATTCTAAAGAAAAAAGGTCAACAATACAATACAGAAAAATTAAAATATGTGCATGTATGTATGTGTGTAAGTGTGTGTATATATACATACTTAATAGTTAAACATACTTAATGAAGGAAATAAAAACTTATAAATTTTTATATGTGGAGGATCTATAAATAAATAGGAAAAAAACACAAAAAACTAACAGTTCTATTTGTGTTAATAAGCAAAACTAATAAAAACAACTAAATAAATTGACTGACAGGAGGTAATCCGCTGGTATTTAGAGTGGTAGCACTCCTATCCAGTAATCCAAATAGTTAATTTGCAGTTAGGTTATTTCAACACTTACAAATGTAAGCAATAAGCGATAATCGAAGATTTAAAAAAGTTAATAGAAACTTTAATGAAATATAATGCAAACTTGACTAACAGAGTTCTTGAACAAAAACAAAGAAAAAGATAAAAGAAAAAAAAACTTGGTTTTTTTTGTTTAGTGGAATCAGCGCCAAATAATAAAGTCAAAGCAATTGAAGAAGATAAACAAAATATTGAAAAAATTATGCAAAAGTTGAGTGTCAATGTCAAAATAAAAAATGTTATAAATTAAAGTCAAAGAATGGATTTAAATCTCCTCATATTGTTCTTTTAACTGATAAACCGTAACAAAATTCTGTTTTAAAAAAGGCCATAGAATTAAAGAAAGATAAAGCCTACGAAAATGTATTTATAAATCCTAATTTGACTGAATCTGAACGGTACAAATTGAAGCTGTTGAGAGAATAGCGTAAAAAACTAAACAAGGACAACATTGACTTTGCAAATTATTACTTAAATCACATCAGATGCACCAACTTTAAAACTAACAATAAAATAAGTTATTTCAGTGGTGGAGTTCACAGCCTCAATAAGTTGCTGGGCGATAAGACAGATATTGAATCAGTAAACTTTCATGAGCTTAAGAATTGTGATTGAAGGGTAAACAAATAACACAGTACACAAAAACGCCAAGAACTGATGTTTTAGTACACAAATGCAACGCCTCTGAATAATAAGATTGATGAATTAAGGTTACAAATTGAAATATATAAACCGGATGTTATTTGTATTACAGAAACTTGGCTTAAAGCAGAATCAGATGTAAACATAAATAACTATAATATTTTCAGAAGAGATAGAAAGACTCATGAAGGAGGTGTTTGTATTTATGTCAAACAATGTATTAATCAGTTTGAAACAAATATTTTACAGTTGAACGATAATTTTATTGAACAAATATGGACTTGTCTATGTTTTAAAATTAAAAAAATTCTAAATGGATGCATTTATCGACCACCAGACATATCTCATGAGTACAATAACTTTATTTTGTTATCAATTAATGCTGCTAGGACAAGTATTTATCAGAAAGAATACAGCGATCTTATTATTACAGGAGACTTCAACTATAATACAATAGATTGGTCTGACAATGATTGTCCTTTTTCAGCAATTGATAATTAATCTCAAACTAATAAATTTATCGAATGTCTAGAAGAATTTTTCTGTTTCAAGTTGTATGTGAGCCAACATTCCAAAAAGCAAGCTACGAATCAACTAATAATCTAGACCTTATTATTACAAACAATAAAGAAAAAATTATTTCTATAACTAACTCAGCTCCATTTCGGAATTTCAAACAGGGTCATTAGTTACTAAAGTGCTGTTATCTAATGAATGATCTTAAGTCTTCTAAAGAACATAAGAAATCCATTATATTATATCAAAAAAAAAATTAACAATTATTCTCAAGTCATTTCAATAACGTGAATTGGGAAATTGAATTTAAAGGTAAATCTCTGAATGAAATGTATGATTTATTTTGTATCATGGATTACTCCTGTATTGAAAAATAAAATAAGAACTAAAAACAATATATGGCTCTCTAACAAACGCTATGGCTGGAATGACGAATTAACAAAAACTAAATATAATAAACTAAAAATTGGAATAAAAAATGATATCAAGAACAATATAAAACAGCTAGAAAGAACTATAGCCAGCAAGTTCAAATCTAATCCTAAATTGCTTTATAAATATATCAATGAAAAGAAATCAGTAAAAAATCAAATTCGAGCTCTGGAAAATAAAAATGGTGAAATTATACATGATCAACTTAATATGGCTACTGAAATAAATAAATATTTTCACTCTGTGTATGTTGATGACTATGATACAAGCATTGTTGAATTGCATAATATACCTTACAATTTGTTACTAGCTAAAAGGACTTGATAAGACAAAATTGGTTGGTTTTAATTTAGTTCATTCTTATATTTTAAAAGAATGCAGCTCTTCAATATGATATCCATTATATTTAATGTTCAAATCAATTGAATCAGGTACTATAAGTACCAGATATGTAGAAAAAGGCAAATGTTATGCCACTTTTCAAAAAAGGAAGCAACTTAAAAGCATCAAACAACAGACCAGTCTCATTAACTTCAATACCATGTAAAGTATTGAAAAGAATAATAGCTGATTGTATTATGCAATACCTGATAAAAAATAATTTACTTTAAAAAAAAACAACATGGTTTTATGAAAAGCAAAAGTTGTACAACAAACCTATTAGAATACCTTGAGATTTTAACGGATGCGTTTTATAATGGAACACCGATAGATGTTTTGTACACAGATAAAAGCTTTCGATAGTATTTCGCATAAAAAGTTATTATCCAAGTTATTGACTTAAGGTATTTCTGGTAAACTTCTTAAGTGGATAGTCTGCTTCTTAGCTAACAGAAAACAACGAGTGGTTTTAGGTGAAAATGTGACAAATTGGGTTGATGTTCTTAGTGGTTTACCAGAAGGGTCTGTTTTAGGTCCTCTCCTTTTTCTGGTATTTATAAATGATTTACCAGAAAATTTTATTAATGAATTTCGTTTATGTGCTGATGATAATTAGATAATTGCACCTATTTCTTCTCAAAATGATTCACAATTGTTTCAAAATGATATTATTAAACTTGAAGAATGGTCTACAAAATGGAAATTGGGATTAAATTTTGAAAATTGTAAAATTATGAAATAATAAAGAATATTCTTATTTTATGACTAATAACAATACATTAATGGAAATTGAAAAGTCAAAACTAGAAAAAGACATTGGTGTTTATATATCAAGTGATTTGAAATGAGCCAAACAAGTAAAATACGCAGCCAGTAAAGCAAATAGTATGCTCTCACTGCTAAATAACACATTCAATAGAAGGATAAAGATCTAATAAAAACACTGTATTGTACGTATGTTAGACCATATAAAGAGTTTTCAATTTAAGCATGGAGTCTTATACAAAAGATGTTAATGAACTAGAAAAAGTTCAACGAGAGCAACCAAAATGATAATGGAACTTAGACATCTTGAGTACAAAAAAAGATTAGAAATTTTGGATATGACAACTTTGGAGGCTCGGCGGCAAAGAGGGGACTTGATCCAGCAATTCAAGATTTTTAAAGGTATTGAAAAGATTGATATTAACCAAAATCAAGCAATGAACTCTATTTGCTCATCAGATCCAGCATCTAACATTAGAGGAGCAAAACATAGATTAAAACCTGAATTAGTTATATTTTTGTATGAAAAGACAATACTTTTTTAGCGTCGTTTATGGATGGAATAGTCTACGAACAGAAGTTGTTCAACCAATTACACATAACACCTTTAAATCAAACTTGCAATCGGTTGATTTAAAAGCAATAGCATACAAGACGAAAATCAAGAAAGTTTTTATTAAAGCTTTTTTTATTTAAAACTGAACAGTAACGAATATATACCGGTTGTCATAGATATTGACTGGCGCTTTATCTCACCAGTATTAACTATTATTATTATTACTTTGTCCGTTTTTTAACAAAATTTATTTATCATAAAAAAGCATAAATTGTTAAAAAAGAACAGAGTATTTATCTTTTAAACAAAATTTATTTAAAAAGCAACAGTATATAAAAATTTAATGAAGTATATATCTTTTCAATAAAATTTACTTAAAATTATAAACATTAAAAAAATTATAGACATTAAAAAACTATAAATCTTTTTAACATTTCTTTTAAACACTTTCTTTCAACAATATTTTTTAACACATTTTATGATTACACTAACTACAAACAGATTTAATTTATGTGTTTCAACATGACAGTACACCACTTTACTAGAACAGACAACATTCTTGCTCTCAACAAAGCCAAGTCACATTATAGCAAAGTACACCAGTTGGGTAGCAAGACCATTAATCTTGCTGTAAACTAAGCCAAGTCACAACAATTTGAAACCATGCAAACAACATAATAACCACTTAGTAACTATAAACACATATCATTTTAACACATCACAAACATACAAACACTTCATATATAAAAGATATTTACACAATTTTAAAATATAAATCCATATAACCTTAACACATATAAACACATAATAAATCACACATAAATAAATATAACTAAATATATAAACTAAGAAAAATATATAAATTAGAAACATTTATAAAATACAACCTTATTTTTTTAATGACATACCTCGTAATAAATGTTTAACAATTAAAAAAAAACTAACGATCTAACGACCTGGTTTTTTATATTATAAAAGCAAAAAGATTTTCATTAATTTCTTTAAAATAAAATATTAAACGATTTTGTTCTTTAATATAAAACGTAGAGTTGGTCATGTGAGATGCAAGAGTTTTGGCAATAAACACTAAATTTATCAAGAGCTTGACCGTTTGAAAAGAGCATCGTTTTCTAGAGTCGTCATCGTTTTCTAATTTTTAAAATAAAAAATAACAGATTAATATACTTTAACTACAATTGACAAAGGACTCAAACTATGTTAGTATTAAAATGCATGAATTAAATAATTTACCTGACTTTCAAAGTTACTGTACTCATTTAAAAATAAAATATGGTTTATCCTTTACTACTAGAAGTCATCAAATTAAAAAGTTTTTGATCTTATTACAAATTAAGCTTATGAAGCAAAGTTTTTGATCTTTTTACTGATTAAAAACAGATATTAACAGATTATAAATATTTAAAAATACCTCATTGCGTGGTCAAAAATATAAAACGAAATATTGAAAAGTCAAGTATGGTAAAAACTGTCTTAGGTGCACGAATGGGTTACAACTGCAACAGCAGCAGCGTTAAATTAAGTATTAATTATAAGCGATAAACGCTTTTTTTATCAAGAGAAAACTTTTCAAATGCAATACACATGCAATCCTGCCTTACTATGCTTATAAATAAAATATATTATTCAAGCTTTATTTTTGCTGTTTTAATAGGAATTATAGTTCATCTATACCAATGATATCTAAGTATTTATAGTCAAAGGAGTTCACTAGAAAACGATTTACATTAGTACCAAATGAAATCAACTCGCTCAATCAACAAAACGTTGATTTAAGACGAAAACAGGCTTTAACTTACATACTTCTAACCAATATGGCTACTCTATAAAGAATACAAAAGTTTTGTTACAGTGCCAGCAAATCGTGAAAAGAATGTAAGTCTAATAGCCGCTATAACAGTTAATGAAAATCTAAGCTTTAAAATTGTGGATGGTGCCTATAATGGCAATCTTTTTTGTGAGTTTATAAGCAAAATTTAAGACCAATTTAAGACAATTTATTTCCATACAAATCCCTGTTCTGTACAAGTATTGGATAATTGTGCACTTCGTCGTCGAAAAGATGCAATCGAATTGCTCGGCCAATCCGATGTTTCAGCTTCCTTTTTGCCACCTTATTCACCGCAATTGAACCCGAGGAATACTTTAGTTGTCTTTAAGCTAATTATACTTATATAAAGCCGTTTCCAAAAATAAGGCTGCCTTAAATTTTTTTATAGCAATTGACGTTAATTTTTGTAGTTGGTACCGTCAGGGTCTTTGAGAGCAGGGGCAAAGGGCGCAAATTGACCCGGGCGCCAAGCTTGAAGACGCCTGGCGACCCGTTGTTTTTTTTTTAATATTTAATAAAAAACATTTTAATGACTGACAATGTGAAATCTGCCTAGTTTTTGTAATTGAAGTTGAAATTTCAGTATTCGGAATAAAAATGAAAAAAATATTTTAAATTTTAAATTCTATTATTATAGTTATAACCTTTTTTTCATTTTACAAAATAAGATTTAGTTGTAGTTGAATAAGATGGAACCGTAGTGTATTCCGTAAGCCCATAAACAGTTAGCCATGCCAGCTACCACAGAGTTCGGAAAACCTTATCAACAGTCGGCCTCAGAACCATTAAACCGAGTACAGAAAGAGTTGCATAACCACTATAAAAAAGGAACAAGCGAAAACCTATGAGTTGATTCAAGAAAATACAGCATTCATTATCGCTGGCAAATTAAAGAACGTTTCTTGTATTTTGAAGCTTTCGTGATGAAGAAAGAAGTCAAATAGGTAAGATTATCGCTGATATGATGTCAATGTATCTTGGTACGTATTTTTTAGTACAAGTTTTGCCCAATAGAATGTCTTAACTGAAGCAACAGAAGTTTCACTGCATAGACTTTCTATGACAAGATGGAGCTCTTGTACTGACTTGATCAAACCACTTTCCAAGAGGCTGAGAGATATGTTGGAAGCTCTTAAACATGCCATGGAAAACCTGGATATGACCAGCCCAAGCAAAAAATTTTAAAAAATGATTATCATCTTTTGAATTACTATTGTTAGTTACGACTTGGTACAAAATCCTTACTGTTGTTGACAATGTTAACCGTCTTTTACAATCTTTGGATTCCTTACAAACCAGCTTTGGATTCCTCACAAACCAGCTTTGATGCATACTTGGTTTCTAATAACACTTATATTATGTCTAATGAAAAACTTGCTGAAGAAGAATTATTAGCCGCAGTTTCTTTAATGAAACCCAAAAAAAATATAGGAGTTGACAATATAAGTAGTATCATCATTATCAATTCTATAAAGCTCATTACAATCCCACTCTTGTATATATTTAATTTATCTTTAGAAGGGAGAGTTTTTCCGGAAAAGTTAAAAATCGCCAGAGTTGTCCCAATTTTAAAATTAGGTGATCCTTTTGACGTTACTAATTATAAGCTGATCTAAATTCTTACATGTTTTTCAAAAATTCTAGAACGAATTATGTATAATACACTATATTCTTTCTTAAGCGAAAACAATATTTTGTACAATAAAACATTTGGTGTTAAATCTGGTCATTCTACTGATCACGCAACCTTACATCTTGTACATGATATATTTAAAGGATTTAATGAAAAAAAGTATACTTTCGGTGTTTTTATAGATCTAAGCAAAGTCTTTGATACAGTAGATTATATAATTCTATAATCCAAACTCGAAATCGTTGGTATAAGAAATTCAAACTTGGCTTGGTTTAAAAGTTACTAGTTTAACAGGAAACAATATATTTTATACGAAGGTGAAAAGACGGATAATATGACCATAACATGCGGTGCTCCCCAGGGCTCAATACTAGGACCCCTCTTATTTTAAATTTATATTTATGATTTAAATTATTTTTCTAATATCTTAAATTCAATATTATTTGCCGATGATGCTAACTTGTTTTATCGAATCAAATCAAATCAAATGTATTCTGAAATAGATTTTACATTTCATGGAATATTTACATATAGTACAAGTACTAATTTTAAGTAAACACCAATATAAGAAACTAAAACATCAAATTAAAAAAACCAAAAGCAAAAAGTTTACCTAAACTATGCAAATATTGCTTGGTGCAGCACCAACATTACAAAAATAAATAAACTTCTCTGCAAGCAAAAACATGCTATAAGGATTATTACAAATGAAGGTCGACTCTCCCATACAAAAATTCTTTTTAGTAAACTCAATATATTAAATGTTTTCAAAATAAATCTTTATCAAATTTTTATGTTTATGTTTAACCTTGATAAAAAACGGCACCGCCTTTATTTTACTCAATATTTGAAAAAAAAAATCATATATACAGCACAAGAATCTCAAAATATAACTTTAGTCAATCCAAAACCTATTATTCAGCCACTAAATACTCAATCACAAATTGAGGACCTAAATTATGGAATACACTTTTAAACGATGATCTTAAAACACTCTCTTCGCTTAACCAATTTAAAACAAAACTTGGGCAAACTCTTTTTCTACTAAACGACAATGAATTAAATTTCTTTAAAGGAATTAAATTCTTTAATTTCGTTAACTAAGAGTACTCTTATGATTTGATTTATATAATTAATTATGAATATGTTTATTAACTTTATCTATAACCATATAAAAAAAAAATTTCTATTGTAAACTTTTACACGATTTAATTGTATCATTTATTTACTAACGAGGATGCAAAAAAGTTTATACTATATATATTTTTGAATTCTTATGTAAAAAGTATCCCTAATTGTTTGCCATGTATTTAAATGTGAGTGTGTGCATTCACTTTTTATCTTTTTATTTTTGTTATCTATATTTATTTGTCTATTTATTTATTTTTTTATTTTTTTATTAATTTATTTAAAAAAAATTTTTTTTTCTTTAATTATTCTAAATCTAACACAAGAAATTAAAAAAAAGAAACAAGAGAATAAAATATAAAAAATAAAATTTATTTTTTTATATTTTTTCAATTTATTCATTAATTTTTTTCTTTCTTTATTAAAATTTTTTAAGAAAATTTAATTAATATATAAAATATATTAATAACAAAATTAATATTTAAAAGATTTTGTATTATCTTACACGGTTATTTTAATTATTGTCAAACGGCGATATATATATATATATATATATATATATATATATATATATATATATATATATATATATATATATATATATATATATATATATATATATATATATATATAAAATTAGCTACGTTTGATTGGACAGCTGCTGGAAATCTCAGACAGATTAAGGGCTCTTGGTTGCAAATTTTTCAAGAGGCTCAAACTTTTGCTGGACCGCTTCTAAACTGAACTCAATACTAAATGAAAGGGCAAACTAAAGCACTTTCACGATGAGGCATCAAATACAGTCCATTTCCACGACAGCCAAACAAGAGAATTCAAAGTGAACGTTTTTAATGTTAATTTAGATAGTCTGATCCAGTGATTTGGATGTTTTCATTCGTCTGGTTAAATAATTATAATCTTTTATAAAAAGTTTAAAATAATTGCAAGGTTTTCATCCGAGAAAGAACAAAGTCAATCACATTGAAAAAGTTCGCCGTTTTTACTATGCACACAAAACAATTTCCAAGCAAGGAAATCCAATGCACTCTTCGAAAAGAAGCTTAAACACCTTTTAGCATACATTTGTATCATGCTCCGGATTTTCAACACTATTCCTGAGTCAGTTGCTGAGGGTGAACGATCGTCTAGTGAACTAAAAATTGCAAAAAACTTTCTCTGTTTGACCATGGGTTAAGATTGCTTTGCTGATACTTGGTTATTTTGATTGAAGAAGATTTTTCTGAAAAGGTCAGCTACGACAATGACATTGATATTTGGGCGGCCAGAAAGGCTCAAAAAGTTCATTTTTAAGCGCCTTAATTAACTTTCTTGAAGATTTTGTTGATTGAATTTTTGTTTATTAGTTTAAAACTAATGTTTTGATTCATATGTCAGTTTTGAATAATGAAACGTTTCTCAATCCAAAGAGTAGCCAGTGGGCGCCAAAATGAAAAGACGCTTAAACCTTGAAATCTATATTTTTTACAGCCTTTGCAAATTGGGATGCTGTTGTTACTTCGATATTTTGAGCCAAAATTCTGGATGTTACAAATCTTTTAACAAATCCTCTAATTCCGTCAACAACGGATTTGTCGTGCATGGGTGCAAAAAAAGCCCATTTAATTGTCATCTTGTATCGTTTTTTTACCATTTTTAAAGATTCCATTATATACTTTTTTTTGAACTGAGATGTTGCATTATCACTCCAAAATGTAACATGTTGGGCTGTTTCTGGCAGCTGCTCCATAATTACATCAAAAAACGTAATCACGGTTTCTTTTGAATGTTTTTGATGGTCCGATGCAATTGTAAGTGACTGCAAATGACACCGATGATATACAACTGAGGTTAAGATTGAAGATGAAGTCTAGCCGTAATGAGCGCTTTGTGGTTCGTTTTAAGTGATGCATTTAAAGGTTTCTGCAAAATCAATTTTTACGACAGCTTTATAAAACACTCAATAAGCGGATTCTCACATGTGAAGTTCAAGTGCATGTCATTGTTTGTCAACAAATAATAAAACATGGGATGTGACTATGTTAAAGTTACTCATTTAAAACGCATATTTTCATGAATAGCGTAAGCACAAACGTTATGTGGTACTTTGGTGATTGACAAAAAATTATATGGTCTTAAGTAAAAAAAGTTTGTTTATGCAATAATATTACTTGGATTTTGTTTTTTAAACATTCCATAAACTTCCTTTATCGGGTAGATCAAATGTTTAACACTAAGTTTTTTTTACTTCCGCTGGAATTAAAAAAAACTTGGTGTTAAACGGGGAAAAAAAAGGATGTATTTTGTTCTGGAGATCCAACTAAGGCATTTTTTACTTTTTTCATTAGCTTACCTTTGACTTTGGGACAAGAAAAAGGACTTGTCTTATTTGCTGATCACGCAGCAGTTCTCTTCTTCTCTCTATACTTCTTTTGCCTTTCGCTATTTTTTGTATTTCATATTTTCATTTGCTCATCATTGAGTGAAATTTTTAATCTTCGTCTATAAGTTTTTGAATAACCTGCATAAAGAGTTTTATTTTGCACTGGATTCTGTTTCCTCCATTTTGCAGACTTTTCTTTTGGTGTTTTACTATATGATAATAACAAAATTACTTTTTTTATACTATTCATATACAACTTGAGCGATTTGATTATTAAACAATTAAAAAATAAAACTCACGGAATGGAAACTTAATTTTTCAAAAGTAAATCTAATGCTTCCAAGTACAATTTTCAAATTATGAAAAAATAAAAATTCTGTGGTAATGTAATTCATTGTTATTTAAAGTTGTGTTACGTCAATAACATTGTTTTAACGTCAACAACATTGTTTTAAATTAAAGTAGTTACTGAAGTAACGCAACCTTAAGCATAAAATTTGGAATCAATTTATCTTTGATCAAAAAAATAATTATATATTTTTGTTTTAGATAATCAAGAGTTACATTTTAATAAAAAAATTTTAAAAATTTAAAATTTTTACTGTAAGAATCGAGTTTTTTTTAAGCCTGTTTTACCTCGGCATGATGCTTTACTACATGTAGATTTCAAAACATTATGGGAACACAAGCATTCTCGAAGTTTATTTGCTGCGCAAACATTCTCTCCGACTGGAATGGTTCAAGAAAAGTTAAAACCTCTACTAATTAATTTATGTTATCAATAAAAGAACAGTTCTTTGTTACATTGTTAAGACATCGTAGAGTGTTTAATATATTTACTCTTACTCGTATGCAATGTGAGTTTGTTTTAAATACGTCTCATATCCACAACTTGGATAATGTATATGTTTCATCATTTTAAATGTCTTGAATATAAAATGTTTCCAGAATGTGAAGTTTTCAAAAGAATGTTGCCTAAAATATTTCGAATATTAAAAAATATTTGTGCTACTATTAATTGCACAGAGTTTAGATGTGTGTGGAAAAATATTTTTCAAGTGGAAAAATATGTAAAAGGAAAAAATTTTCTTTTCCACTAAAATCAAGCATTTTAAATGAAAAATCATCTTGATTGCAAATTATTTTGAAATTAAATATTCCACAAAAAAGCTAGCAAAATAATAATCGACAGGAAGATTTAAATTGATAGCTCTCTGTACAAGACTCTCAATACAAGTTCTTTTTATTCCCATTTTTTTTTTAGACACTCCAGCCACCTTTTAAGCTCATTTACACTGCATTATTATGACACTCCAGCCACCTTTTAAGCTCATTTACACTGCATTATTATGACACTCCAGCCACCTTTTAAGCTCATTTACACTGCATTCCACAGGAATTTTAAACACTTAAACACCAGGAACTTCATCATCAGAAAGAGAAATACAAGTTTCACATTTTACTGCAATTATTTTATTTGTTTTGATGCCCACTCTGGCCATAACTCTGCAAGTATATTCATGAAACCTTCTCTGTTGATTGTCATAAACGGATAATAAAGTACAGATTTAGCACTTCTGTACTCAGAGTGTACCAACCACTAAGTAAAAGCAATTGCTTATTTTTATTCACCCGGCCTAATGCCTTACATGAACGTAAACTAGAATTCCACCACCGCGCTTATTTATTTGCCTTTTAAGAAAAATAATTTCAAAATGAGAAAGATAAAAAAGAGTTTTTAGAAAAATTAGAGAAATTAGAGTTTTTATTAATGTCGTTTGAGGCAATCCAAGTTTCAGTTAAGCAATAGAAAGAATGCCTAATTACTCTAACAATAAGTTGCATGGCATCCATTTTGGTTAAGTTTTTCCTTGACTTGAAAGCAGCATCTAATAAAAACAACAACACATAGTTCAATAAGATCATAAAATAAAATATACTTAATACATGTCATGTTCCATAGCCAAAGAAATTATAAAAAAAAAATTAATTTTCTTAAAATCAAAATATTGTTCTTAATTTTAAAAATTAATCAAACACAAAAAAGCTAATGAGAATACCACTGATAGTGAGACAGTTGAGACAGTGCAGAGACTTCCGGAATGGCGGACGCTGTTTTATAACGAATTTTATAAATAAATTAAAAAAAAAAGAAATATAAAGAAAAAAGAATAAAATAAGAAAAATAAATGAAATAAAAATAAAGAGAATGAAGGAAAGAAAAAAAAGATTAAAAAAGCAAAAACTAAAAAAAAATTAAAAACAAAATCAAACAAATTAAAAAAAGAAAAAAATTAGATAAGAAAAAGACAAAAAAACAAAGTTAAAAGAAAAAAAACATTCGAAAATGGAAAGTAATTAAAAAAAATTTTAAAAATATATTAAAATTGCTCCGTTTATGAAGAAAGGAAAAAGAATATTTTTTAAATTTTATTATTTTTGAAAGACTTTGATGTGTTTGCTTGATATGATTCACTTTTTTATTTTATTATTGTCGTTTATTGAGAAAACTCTAAATTTTTCGTGACTAAATATGTTTGTGTGTAAGTGGGTGACACGTTTTTATTTGTGAGTATTATTGAAAATTTTTTGTTTGTTTATTTATTGTTATTTTTTAATGAAATATTTATACTACTTTTATTTATATGATTATAGATATCAAGATTTTTATATTTATTAAAACATTGTTACTTTTTTTTTTGCAGTAATTGTTTAAGTTACATGGTAGGCTGTTACGTTTTGTCAGTACATAACTGTTTGTAACTTTCCTGTCTGTGCATTATATTCAATTGTTGTTTTAAAGTTGATATTGATTTATAATCATATAATTTTCTTATTATTCTTATAATTTATCATCATTATTATTATCATATTTAAAATTATTATTATTATTTAAAAAAATATATATTGATATATATTGATATATTGATAGTGTTTCATAGATTTTTTTATGCATGAATTTTCAACTCTTTGAACTTTTTCTTCTTCTTTAGACCATTCATGCTGCATTCTGACAAAATAGTGTCTGTTGTAAGTTTAAATATATAAAAAAGATGATAAGTGTCATACTGTCAAACATAAATGTTAAAATTCAAATTTTTTATATATTATAAAAAATTTTAGTATTTATTATAATTTGCAAAACATTTTTAATTCTATCAGCTGAATTTTTACCGCCAGTTAATGATAACTGGTTTTACCTAAAAAGAAACAATGGAATAAATATTAAAAATTTTCATGAAATTTAAAAAAAAATATTTTAATAATATATAACATATAAGGGATCGTCCATAAATTACACAAGGCTAAATTTATTTGAAAAAAAGGAGGAGACGTTAACCTCTTTCACGCGGCGATTTTAAATAAACTTAATAGACTGTTTTGATTTTTTATGACTTGAGGCTCTGCGAGGGAAAACTTATAACCTTTTTTGTTTTGTTTATGGGTGAAATTTAACGATGCATAATTTATTGGCGATCCCTAAACTAAAAAGATTAAATTCATGCATACAAAAGTGATGAATTGGATATCTCCATTTGGAATTTTTCTTTTCAAAACATTAAATTCATCTGAATTTTTACGTTGTTTAAAAAACTTTCTTCTGGATCATAAGAGAACTGTGCGGTTCTATCTACCAACTTGTTTTTTATTTTAAGTTGAAACATAACTTTTATCTGAAACTCTAAAATGTAAAATTTATAAGTGAAGTCATATAAAACATAGTACTATATGTAGTTAAAAAAACGTCGAGTTAAACTAAATAATGCAAAAAATCTAAAGTTTCTAGATTAACCTTAAAAAAAAGATTTGAGCAAATAAATTTCAAGTTGTCTGACGTCGATGACTGTAAAGAAATGAAATCTGTGACTAGGTAGAGTTAAAAGAAATTATAAATGAATATGTATAATACATATATATATATATATATATATATATATAGATACATACATACATACATACATACATACATACATACATACATACATACATACATACATACATACATACATACATACATACATACATACATACATACATACATATGTATATATATATATGTGTGTGTGTGTGTGTGTGTGTTATACATATTTATTTATTCATATTTATTATAGACGTAATATGTAATGAATATGAATGCGTATATATAAAATATGTAGTACATAATGAATAGGAATGCGATTCTTTATAGTTTTTGATGTTAGCCAAAAACAATATATACATATATGCATATTAGTTATACGTGAATATGTATAATACATACATATGCATATATATATATATATATATATATATATATATATATATATATATATATATATATATATATATATATATATATATCTATATATATATATATGGGAAATTCAACGGCGCAAATCGTTTCAGATACACCTCTCTAGAAGTTAGCTTAACCTTTCCTTTCAGATAAATCTGGTAACTCTAAAGAACGTATCACTTTAGTTGAAAACGGTAACATCATCTTTGACAACTCTTTAATGACTAATATTTTTTATAACTATTTCATAAACGTTGCAGTTCCATCTGGTAATACAGACCTCATACATTCGTCTTTATTCTCTTGCTCTATAAACCCAGTTGATGCAGCTATCAAAAAGTATATTTATCATCGCAGTATAATAAACATAAAGAAAAAATTTAGAACGTGTACACATAGTTTCCAGTTCCGTCAAATCACACCTGATGATATTACAAAAATTATAAAGTCTATTAATAATAAGAAAAAGACTAGTAGTGATATTCCAACTTTTAAGTTAAATTCTTATATTTTTCACTTAAGGGACAGTCTTACAGACTGTATAAATAATAGTATCCATGATGGTAAACTCCCGTCATTTTCTAAATATGGCTTATGCTAAACCGTGTTTTAAGAAGAATGACCCAACTGATAAGTCGAATTACCGTCCAATTAGTATTGTACCAGCCCTTTCCACAGTTTTTGAAACTATTTTATATGAACAAATCTTGATATTTATTGAGCCTAAATTTGATAAACTTTTAAATTACTCTTTAATTCCTGAATCTAAAAATTTATTCGCAACATATCTAAGACAAATAAACAACCAATCTATTATAAAATTTCGAGAATTATTAACAGAAATTGATTGGAATCTTTTAACTGAGTGCAATGATGCTAATGATGCATACAACTTATTTTTACGGTTGTTTTCTAAACAACACGAAAGATCCTTTCCAAAAATTAAAAAAACAAATAATTCCAAAACTCTAATAAGCGTGGATGACAAATGGCCTTAGAAAATCATCCAGAAAAAAACAAAGGTTGTATGAAAACTTTTAAAAAAATAAAACTTATAACAATGAAATTAAATACAAAAAGTATAAAAATTGTTTTGAAAGAATAAATAAATATTATTCTAACCTCTTAGAACATTCAATCGGAAATAGTAAAAAGACATGGGCAGTAATTAAAGAAGTTAAAGGGAAAAAACAATTACAAAAAAACACCACTATTCCAAATAGATTAAAGCTAACCTTGAACAAACAAATATTTAATAAGAAAGAAATAGCTGAAAACTTCAAAAAAATTTTTATAAACATAGGAAAAAAATTAGCAGCAGATATAATTCCTGGAAATAAAACATTCCAATCCTGTTTAAAAAAAAAAACACTATGTAATGGATGAGTCGGCACTGTCTCTAAATGAACTTCAGGCATCCTTTAATGCGCTTAATATAAATAAAAGTGCCGGGTTTGATGATATTAATGTTAATGTTCTAAAGCTGTTTTTGACGATATTAAATTACCTCTTTTGTTTATTTTCAATCTTTTAATAACAACTGGTATTTTTCCTTGTCAATTAAAAATAGCAAGAGTAGTCCCTGAATACAAAAATGGCGACGATTCTATACCATCTAACTACAGACCTATATCTATCCTTTCTTGTTTTTCTCTTGTTCAAACTAGAAACATATGGAGTAATAAATAGCAACTTAAAATGGCTGCAAAGTTACCTTAAAAATAGAAAACAAGGAGTATCTTATGATTCAACGTGTACAAGTTAGAAATAATAAGCTGTGGAGTTCCTCAAGGCTCTATTCTTGGACCTTTACTTTTTCTGGCTTACGTAAATGATATTTACCTATCTTCAAACATGCTTAATTTTGTTATTTTTGCTGATGACACTAATCTTTTTTATACCCATTCCAATATAAAATTAATTTTCTTTACAGTGAATTGTGAGCAGAAAAACCTAAACGACTGGTTTAAATCAAACAAACTCTCTTTGAATATCAGTTAAACTAAGTACATTTTATTTCATCATCAATCTAAATCCGATGACTTGCCTCTGAAACTTCCTCAGCTAATAATAAATAACAATATAGTAAACAGAGTTTCATCACTTAAAATTTAGAAATATTATTTGATGAGCATTTTAATTGGAAAAATCATATTATGCTAGTTGAAAACAAAATTTCTAAAACTATAGGCATCATGCATAAAACAAAACACCTACTAAGTAAAAAATGTTTAATAGATTTATACTACTCTTTTATCCATAGCTACAAAAGCTATTGTAATATTACTTGGGCAAGTACTTGCCGTTCAACATTAAAAAATATATATATTAGGCAAAAACAAGCCAGTAGAATTATATGTAATGTGCATAAATACGCCCACTCCAAGCCGTTACTCCGGGAAACAAAAGCTCTTAATGTCTATGAGTTAAACGTGTTCCAAAACTTGTTATTCATGTTTAAACATCAAAATGACATGCTTCCAAAATCCTTTAATAACCGATTTCTAAAAATTAATCATAAATACTTAACGAGGTGCTCTATCCATAATTTTAATTTAACCTAAGTCAACTCTTAAAACATCTGATTACTCAATTTCATATAGAGGGCCTCGTCTGTGGAACATAGTTCTTAATGAAAATATGAAAAGTATTACTTCAATAAATTGTTTTAAAAATAGAGTTAAACAGTATTTACTTGAATTAACAGACACAAACATATTTTCGTATTTTTAAAAATCTTGTAATATTTCTTAATGTAAGTATTTATTTAATTTTTGCAATTTGTCGTATTCTTGTGCTAATTATGTTTTAACTTGTTTAATAAAGCGAGTATTTGTAAATTTATATAATGAGAACTTTGTAAAAAATATTTTACGCTTACTATAGGGGCTTGATGACAAGACTTCTGTCTTCTACTTGCTCCTGTCGTTATTAATTTTTTTTTTTTTTTTTTATTTAAATTTTATTGATAAAATTTGTACAACAAGATCGTTGTAAAATGTTTATAAATGACGAAATAAATATTTCTATAAAAAAACTTTTGTGTGGTTTCCGAAGAGGTTATAATACTCAGCATGCCCTTTTTTCGTTACATAATAAATGGAATGATTGTATTAATTATGGAGGTGTTGTTCAATCAATATTAATAGACCTCACAAAAGTGTACGACTATATCCCGCATGACTCACTAGTTGCTAAATTAGACGCCTATGGTTTTCGAAAGAAAGTCTTAATCTCTTGCTATCCTATATTTGTAGCCGTAAAGAAAGGGTAAAAATAGGTTCTTCTGCCTCAAAATGGGTGGATGTATATTATCTGGAATGCCTTAAAGGTCAATCCTTGGACCTATTTTGTTCGATATCTTTATAAATGATTTATTTTTATTCATTAAAGAAACAGAACATTGTAATTTTGCTGATGATAACACTATTTATGCTTGTGATTAGGTTATTTTTCGTTTGCAAAAAGAAGCAACCAATACCATCGATAGGTTTCAGTTAAACCTGATGGTTGCTAACCCAGATAAGTTTCAATTTCTTTTAGTTGGCTTAAAAAACACAAAAAATTCATCGCTAAAAATAGGTAATATAAGGGTTTTTGCCTTTGATATGGTAAAACTACTCGGTATAACAATTGATAAAAATCTAAAGTTTGTGGAACATATTAAACAGTTATATTTTAAAGCTAATGGTAAATGTTTTGATTTTTCACACATAAGAAGTTTTTTATCCCGTGATAAATCTATTTTGCTGTTTAATGCTTTTACTTTGTCTAATATTTTTTGTTGTCCTCTAATTAGGATTTTTTGTTTAAAAAAAGATGACAAACTAATTAAAAATATTAATAATTAAGAATCATAAAAAAGCTCTAAGTATCGTCTATAAAAAATTTGATTTGTCTCTGGATGAATTATTAAATTTTGATAATAGTCCATCTAAGAAATTTGAGACTTCTAATGATGGAAACTTTAAAGTCTATTAATTGTCTAAATTCAATATTTATGAAAAATCTTTTTACTATAAAAAAGTCAACTCCGTTGAAACAAAAAACTCATTCTACTTCCTAAAGACTCCATATATAATGATTCATACTGTACGTTATATAGAGCCACCTTGCTCTGGAACACTCTTAATAATGAGACCATGTCCACAAAAAGTCTCAAGGTGTTCAAAAAACATATCAAGAATTGGTGTGGCAATAACTGCCTTTCCAAAATTTGTCGTTTTTAAAATTTTGTTATATTTTATTCTGACCTATATCTTTAGCTAAGATTTTATTATTATAAATCTTTTTTTTTAATTTGAAACAGTTGTAAACTTTCATGACATTTTTTTTTCTTTTTTTATGAAACAATTGTAATTTTTTTATAACATTTATATGTGTGTGTGTTTGTGTGTGTGTGTGCGTGTGTGTGTGTGTGTGTGTGTGTGTGTGTGTGTGTGTGTGTGTGTGTATGTGTGTGTGTGTGTGTACAGTCTATAAAGTTAAATGTGTTGATTAAAAATAGTTTTAGTGTTAACTAAAACTATCTAGTAAAAATCAACTTGAAATAATCCTTTTAAATTAATTAAATTAAATATATATATATATATATATATATATATATATATATATATATATATATATATATATATATATATATATATATATATATATATATATATATATATATATATATATAGGGGAGATGGGGGCGCATTGATCGCCGGGGCAGTATGATCTTTTGGCTTTTACTCGTTCATTTTTGCCTTACTAGAAGTGAGGTTGCAATTTAATTAACCATTATGCTTCCCTAATTGATTATTCGTAATATTTTTTCATAAGGTTATCAGCGTCAAAAAAAATAAAGAAAATATTGTTTTTCGTCATAAAAAGTGATTTTTTTAAATCGTACTATAATTCTAATATATTTTTATTTAGATGTCTGTATGGGTTAACAACAATTTTATTTTAAATTTGTAAGTGTTAGGTGTATAATATAATACATAATTTTTATTTGGCTGCAATTTATACGGTAGATATTGCTATCAATATGTTACCTATACCTATTGGGGTACATTGATCTTTGACTATGCGGGGCCCATTGATCGGAGGATTAAAGTGCCCCATAGAAGACGAAGTGCCCCATGTTTTTGTTTATAAGCAATACAGTTAAACGAATGGAATTGTATTTATAATTTAAAAAAAAACTATATATAAACAAACAATAGCTTTTAGCATTTCATTTTTTAAATCTACTTATGTTATAAGCTAGTAATAATAATACTATTATTTTATAATATCAAAAGAATAATATTTAACATAATAATTAAAAAATACTTAACATAATATTATTATGTTAAATATTAGCATTTATTAAAAACATATGTTTTTATTGATATATTATTTTACAGATCTTAAAATGGTTAGAAATAGAATTAAAAAAACAAATAAAGTTGCTATACCAAGTGAAACAATGAAAGTAGCTGTTAATAAAGTTTTAGAAGGAACACAACTGAATGTTGTAGCACGTCAGTTTAACATAGATAGAATGACTTTAAAAAGATATTGTCGTAAAAAGAGGCTTAATCCAAATGAAGCTTTCAAGCCTAACTACAACAATAGACAAGTTTTTACAGCAGAAGATGAAAAAAGTTTATCAAGTTATTTACTAATTGCATCAAAAATGAACTATGGCCTTTCAACTAGGTCAACGCGATTATTGGCATATGAATTTGCTTTAAAAAACAATAAGATATGCCCATCATCATGGATCAAAAATAAAATTGCAGGCATTGATTGGTTGCAAGGTTTTATGAAAAGACAACCAGAGTTGTCTCTACGAACACCTGAAGCAACGAGCTTCGCTCGATCAACAGCTTTTAACAAACACACTGTAAGAGAGTTTTTTCAAAATCTTAAAACGGTAAGAAATCGATATAAATATAATCCTAACTGTATATATAATGTTGATGAAACTGGTTTAACAACCGTTCAAAAGCCGGTAAAGGTTTTAGCTGGTAGAGGAAGCAAACAAGTTGGAAGAATCACATCTGCAGAACGAAGAACATTGGTAACTGCATGTTGTGCCTCTAATGCTATTGGAAATTCCATTCCTCCATTATTTATTTTTCCTAGGGTAAAGTTTCATGATTACATGATTAAGGAAGGACCTCCTGGATGTGTGGGATTTGCAAATCCTTCTGGTTGGATGAACTCAGAAATTTTCATAGAATGGATTAAACATTTTGTTAAATATTCAAACTGTTCTCAGGAATCTCCAGTTTTGTTACTTCTCGACAGTCATGAAAGTCATATTTCTGTTAAAGGCTTGGAGCTTGCAATTCAACACGGAATTACAATGATAAGTTTTCCTCCCCATTGCAGCCATAAATTGCAGCCATTAGATAGAACTGTTTTTGGACCATTGAAAAGGTTTTACAATTCTGCATGTGATAATTGGATGGTTTCAAACCCAAGACCAATGACCATTTATGATATTGTTTCAATAGTTCGAGAACCGTATACAAAAGCTTTCTCACCATCTAATATACAGACAGGATTTAGAGTAGCTGGCATTGAGCCATTCAATTCTGAAATTTTCAAAGATGACGAATATTTACCATCATCAGTTACAGATAGAGCTGTTCCAGATACAGTTACTATCACTCCTGTCAACAACATGGAATCTGAAATGATACCAGCACATGTTAATCACATAGAGTCTGAAATAACTATAGTAAATATTGAAACAAGTATTTTAAACAAAGTGTCAACAAGTGTTGCTTCTATAATCTCACCTGAGGTTTTAAAACCTTACCCAAAAGCATCTGCCAGAAAAAAAAATGTTAAAAGTAGGCAGTTAAAAACAAGGATCTTGACTGATACTCCTGTCAGAAATGAAATTCGTTTGTCAAAAGAAAAGAAAATTTTGAAGCAAACCAAAAATCAACAAAAAGTCTCCACAAAAGATAAGAAAGAAACTAAGAATTACTTGCTTAGGAATAAAAAACAATGTAAACCAAAAGCTGCTTCACAACTTGACTTTCACAAATGATGAAATATTCTTAATCAAAATATTGTACTTTTAACAAGTTTTGTAAACTTAAAAGTTGTATTCTTATTTCAGTCTTTATATTTCAGTTCTTATAAATTTCAAGTTGTTGTAAAGTTTTAAACGTATATAAAGCGGGTAGCTTATAGCTGCTGTGATTTATACATTTTTTAATTAAAAATTAGACTAGTGGGTTTAACTGCTATATTTAAAAAATAATTAAAAAATTTAGATGTATTATATGTTATACAATATTACCCTTTGGCTAAATTATTTACAAGATTTAGTTATAGAAGTGTTAAACGTTTAGATAATATTACGCATATAAGATCAATGTGCCCCAAGTCGGAGATCTTAGTACCCCATAGTTTGGGGTACATTGATCTTTTGAGAGGGTTGTTTAAAAGTTAAAATTATTCATGTTTATCATTTTTCTAAAACAAAATATTTATATATTCCAAAAGCCAGATAGTTCTACATGTGTTTCGTAGTTAATAAGTTTTTACATCTCTTTCAGGTTCTGCGCAATTTTCAAAACACTGCTACGGCGATCAATGCGCCCCCATCTCCCCTATATATATATATATATATATATATATATATATATATATATATATATATATATATATATATATATATATATATATATATATATATATATATATATATATATATATATATATATATATATATATATATATATATATATATATATATATATATATATATATATATATATATATATATATATATATATATATATATATATATATATATATATAATTAAAGCCGGATTTACAGTTTTAGGGGCCCTAGGCCGAAAAAAACCTGCGGCCCTATATTTAGAAATAGAATGTTAATTTAAAAAAATGCATTCTTAATTTAAAGTAGTTGAAGGTTTTATTTAAATTTTTCTTAAATGTTGTTTAAAATCTACGTAATCTTTTTTCTATATTTTTTCATTAACGAACTCATTATTCAAATAATCTATATTAATTGAACTCATTTTGTTTGCGTTACTTGATAATAATGCATAATTGTTTAACGTTTATTGTGACATAGTTGATAGCAAATCATTTTTTGTTAATTTTAATTTTGAAAATGGCCTTTCTCCAAAGCAGTTGGATATCATAAAACATATGAAAATCCTAAGAATGATTTCAGTATATGTATCCTCTATTTATTTTTCCTTTATAAGTTTAAACAAAACTAAATAGGACAATTCAGAAACTTGATTATTAAAATGTTCTTTCAAATACAGGTGTAGATGTTCAATTTTTGCATATAAATTATCATCAATGTCTTCTGTGTAGTCTTCCACCAGACGATTAAAACAAGTCTTATCTTTATTGAATCTCGTGTCTAATAAAAAAACAAATTTGTCATTCAATTCCTGATAGCATTGAGATTTTTTTTTAAATTTGTAGTAAGATTATTGATGGTTTTTAAAAAAACTATTCACATGGACTTAATTGAGATTCTTCTGATCAGTTTTCACCTAAAAGCGCTTTCTTATTACATCACTTTTGTAAATAATGTCTGGTAACAGTAATTTCGCATCTTGTACTATTAAATCGAATGAGTTAAGTAATTCAAGAAGATAATCACCAAAAGATTATTAAAGTTCAGCACATGTATCTAGAGTAATAGTTGCACTTTGCAATGATTTGGAAACAGCATTCATTCGTTGCAAAATTTGATCCCATATTATTGTTTGTAAAGCAAATTCAAAAGTTTCCATTTTCGATAGTAAATTTCCGGCCGCAACTTTTGCTTTTGTTTCAAAACTTTCACTCTCATTGATTCTGATTAACCCTTCCATTAATTTATTGTAGTTCTGGTGAATGGTTTTGACCAAGTAAGCATGTGCGCTCCACCGAGTATTCGATAGTGATTTAAATAAACTACATGCCAACTGTTCCAAAACTTCCATAACTTTGTATTATACCTTAATATTTTCCAGTCATATTGCTTGAGTTATCATAAGACTGGCTTCTGCAGTTGCTGAAATCCAAATTCGATTTTATGTCTAAACATTCCACGGGTGCATTTGCTAAATTTTCCCCAGCGTGATTATCAATGTGGATGAAGTTGATAAGTCTTTCAATTGGCTTATTAGAAGTTTGATCAATGTACCTCGAGATCACACATAATTGATCTTTTTGACTCACATCAGGTGTTGAATCTACTGATAATCCATAATACTTAGATTTTAAAACATCGCCGTTGATTGATTGCAAAACTTTTTTTGGCCATCACATTTATTCTTAAGAGGTAGTTTATTTTTCCAGAATCGCTGTCACTATAAATTTTTAATGTGTCTGGCCAATGAAGGATTAAAATTTGCAATTGTAGAAGCAGAGAAAAAATTGCACTGCTCTTGAACAATACCAAAAAAATTAATTCCCTAGATGCAGTAAACTACAGCAGCCTCTCCAAGTTAAGAGAATGACTTGAACATGGCAAGAATTTTGCCAGCTTATTGAACTCCAAAACTCTAGCTTTCATAACTTTATATTTTCCAGTCATATTTCTTGAGTTATCATAAGATAATAAGCTCTGCAGTTGCTGATTTCCAAGTTCAATTTTATGTCTAAAAATTCCACCGGTGCTTTTGCTAAATTTTCCCCAGTGTGATTATCCATGTGGATAAAATTGATAAGTCTTTCAATTGGCTCATTAGAAATTTGATCATATATTCCTCGAGATCACACATAGTTGATCTTTTTTGGCTCATTAGAAATTGGCTCATTAGAAATTTGATCAATATTCCTCGAGATCACACATAGTTGATCTTTTTGACTCACATCAGGTGTTGAATCCACAAATCATCCATAATACTTAGATTTTAAAACATCGCTGTTAATTGATTGCAAAATTTTTTTTTGCCATCAATACGACTAATTCATCACATGTATTCTTTGAGAAGTAGTTTGTTTTTCCAGGACAGCTGTCACTATAAATTTTTAATGTGTCTGGCCAATAAAGGATTAAAATCTGCAATCAACTCAAGCAGATTAATGAAATTCCCGTTTCTTTCAGACTCAAATTAGAAAAAAAAGAAAGTAGAAAAATAAAAAAGTAAATTTTTTTTTGCACAATTACTTTCTAACGAAAATGTAAGCACTTTCAAAAAATTGAAATTTAATTTTTTTGCGATTTGATTTTTGGGCCCCTATTTTTTTGCGGCGCCCTTAGACCATGGCCTATACATATACATATATATATATATATATATATATATATATATATATATATATATATATATATATATATATATATATATATATATATATATATATATATATATATATATATATATATATATATATATATATATATATATATATATATATATATATATATATATATATATATATATATATATATATATATATATATGTATATGTATGTATGTATGCATCATGTATACATTATAACCTAATGAACTAATGAATACATAATGTATATATAAATAATTATAGAAACAACCCTCGACGGAACAATCATCAAATTAAATGAAACAACATATGAACGAGACCAAGTTATCAACGTATGTAGTAATCTGTATAATTATATATACAATCCATGATAGAACAATAGTTAAATTGAATGAAAAACCTGAAATGGAAAACCTACATCACAATGATAACCAATAAAGCTTACTCAAAACTAGGTATAATAAAGGAGACATTCATATTCTGGCCAACTGATTCGCTTACTAAACTATATACAACTTATGATAGACCTGAATTAGAATTTTGTGCACCAGTTTGGAATCCACCTTTGAAAAATGAAATAAAAAACTTGAAAGAGTTCAGCAAAGAGCTACAAAGCTTGTACCAGGTTTAAATCACAACTCATATGAAAACGTTAATTGAGCTTAGGGTTACAAAGTCTCGAGACCAGAAGAATTAGAGGGGAAATCATTCAATATTTTCATATAAAAACTTATTTAAACAAAGTAAACTGGTGTCATCCAATTTCAAAAACATTTTCTTTAATGCTAAAAGGTCCATCTTTTAAATCAGAAAAGAACCACATAAAGATAGTGCCTTATTGAAACAATTTACCAAATAACTTCGTAACTCATGATACAAAAATCCAATAATCTTACTATATAGTTAAAACATTCGATTTTTGTATCATGAAAACAATTAATATCTGGGTTGGAGTTTTTGTGAAATGAAAAAAAATTCATTTCAAAAAAATTAAAGAGTTTCGTTTTTGACAAATCACTTATTAAAGCAATTATTAGTTATAACAAATAAATTTAATAGGAGTTCTTTTTAAAAACGAACGTATTTACTTTCAAAATTCTCTAGAAATAATTTTTATCATAGATTATAATTATCGCAATTATTTGACCTCTTCCCACAACTTTTTTCGGCATTCGATCGCTTCTTAAGCAAAATCCTCATAACGTATATCCTAGTTCCTCAGAAGTTTTTTTTAGCGTTGAGTACTTTTGTTTTGTCATGAAAATTTAATAACTTTAGAACAATAGTTCTTAGTTTTTTATCTTCTTTAGGTTGGCCTATTCTATGAGCTCTTTCTATAATAATACCATTGTTAATTTTAAGTTGTTTTTTGAACATTTCCTTTACTGCATTTTTGTACTTAGCCCAATTTTCATTTGGTTTTTCATATATCTTCTTTATTCTTAAATTATTCCTTCGAGACCGGTTCTCCAAATCTAATGTCTTTTTATTTAAATTGTTTATTTTTTTTTTCATAACGCTTCGTGATCTGATTTAATTTTTCCGTGATGCTTATTTCTTGAAAGTTAAGACATTTTTTTAATATCGTGTTAGTCGTTTTCTATTCTCAAGACTTTAGATTTGTTAGTGTCTACTTCTTTTTCAACTTTATTTAATGGATTAGCGAGTATTTTTAAATTTGTACTAATTATACCAGTATAATTTTTTTCTTGATCTTCTAACAGGCGTTCTTTCCGTTTCTTTTAAAATACTCTTTTTTTTTGTTCTTCGAGTTTGTTTGTAATTGATTTCTTGATATTTTTCAATGTAATTTCCATTATTTCTTCTTTTACTTTATTATGATTAAGTTTATTTTCTTTTATTAAATTCAAATCAGAAACAAATCTGTTCACATATACCAAAAAAAAAAAAAAAAAAAAGCAACCAGAAAACAACAACTTTAGGACCAGAAAACAGCAACAACCAGAAAACAACAACTTTCAAACAACTTTCAACAACTGAATATGTTGAATTATGAATATATTGATTATGTTCTTAATTTGTTTTTCTTTGGTGATTGCTTGGATAACCACGGATTAAAACCTTAGCTTCTAGGCAAAACAATTGAAAAAAATACCTTGCATTGAATTCGATGTTTCGAGGGCAAACACGAGCTTTCTTGCTGAAATAAAAAAATACCAGTGTTTACTTAATATAACAAAATTCATCCTTATACTGACTCTGAGGTAGAAAAGTTTGCATTCTATTTAATTAATGCAAAGCAGCTTAATCCAATATTGTTTCTAAAGAGTTTTGATTTCGTTCCTGGTGAAACTATAAGTTTCGCAAGAACCTGTAACATTGATTTAAAGAAAAGGGAAATAAATAAAAATAGTATTAAAATTTTTTTACTTATCGCTAATAAACTGGGAACAACTTATTAACTACAAAGACGCAAATAAAACTTATAAACATTTTATCTGTGAGTTCAGTAATGCTAATGAAAAAACATTTCCAAAGCAAGAAAAAGGAATTAAGCTTAAAAACTTACAAAGTTCATGGATATCACAAGGCCTCGTCAAATCTTTCAAAAAAAAAAAAAAAAATTTCTTAGAAAAATATTTAAAAAATAAAACTTACAAAAATGAAAAAAAAATATAAAAGTTATAAAATCCTTTTTGAAAAACTTAAGAAACAAGCTTAAAAAAACTATTCTGTTACAAAATAATATTGGTAATAATTAAAAAACATGAGCTGTTATAAAAGAAGTAATCGGAAAGGAAAGATTGATCCAGGTAATAACCTGCCAAACCATTTAAATACCGATAATAAAAGCATTGTTATTAATGATCAAAAAAGATTGCTGAAAGCTTTAACAATTATTTTACAAACATCAGAAACACAATAATAAAATGAGTTAAAAAATATTTAAATCATATTTAAAAGAAGTGAACTTTTTAATGGACGAGTTTGACTTATCTTCTGATGAGCTTTGAAACGCATTTAAAACAATACAATCAAAAAAGAGTCCGGACTTGATGACATAAGCTCTCAGGTGATTAAAGAAGTTTATGATGTTATTGAATATTTTTTAATTGTATATCTTGAATCGGTCATTAAAAAGTAGAGCCTTAACACTTAAAATTAGCATGCGTAGTACCGATATATAAAAGCGGAGATAACTCTACTTTATTAAACTATAGTCCTACCTCCATACTTTCATGCTTCTCAAAAGTACTAGAGCGCATAATGTACAACAGACTTTTTTCATACCTTCAAAATCACAATATTCTTTTTGATAACCAACACGGATTTAAAAAAGACCATTTAACTGAACATGCATTAATAAAGTTAGTTAACAAAATTTTGAATGGGTTTGACAAAAATTAATATACACCTCGAGTATTCATCAATTTGCCAAAGGCGTTCGATACAGTGGATCACGAGATCCTTCTATACAAACTCAGTAATAATGGTATAAAATATAAAAATCTAAAATGGTTTAGTTGTTATCTAAGCAATTGGAAACAAGCTTTATATTACAATAAAACTTACACTTCTCTTGAAACCATAACTTGTGGTATTTCCCAGGGATCTATTTTAGGTCCTTTGCTTTTTCTCGTCTATATTAACGACATATTTTTATCTTCTTCCATACTGAATTTTATTCTTTTTGCAGATGACACCCAAGCGTTCTACACCCACTCAAATATTAAAACTATTTTTAACACAGTAAATCAGGAGCTTGAAGAGCTAAGCGACTGGTTGAAGGCCAACAAACTTTCCTTGAACATTGAAAAAAGCAAATAAATTCTTTTCACAAAACCATCAAAGTCAGACACATTACCATTAAAACTTCCAGATATTTTAGTTGAAATAAAAGTAAAAAAAAGCATTTTCTGTGATGTTCCCAGGAGTCATACTAGATGAACATATTAGCTGGAAAGAGCATATTAAGTTGTTAGAAAATAAAATATCTAAAAGCGTTGGGATTATACATCCCTGTAAACACACGACGTCTTAAAGACGTCTAAAAACGTCTTTTAGACGTGTAGACGTCTAAAAGACGTTTTTTATACGTCTATAAAACGTCGTGTGTTTACTGGTATAAAACTAAGTATATTTTAAATAAAGTAAAACTAAGTATATTTTAAATGTCCGAAAAGTTTATACTTTGCATTTGTTCATAGCTACATTAGCTACTACAATGTTGCCTGGGCAAGTACTTACCAATAAAAACTAACCTTAGTCTATAAAAAACAAAAGCATGCCGCGTATTGACAAATGGGTATGCTAGTACTAAACAAATGATAATAGAACTGAGAGTTCTTAATATTTATGAATGAAACATCTATAGCATCCTTCAATTTACGTTTAAATTAAAAAATAATTGGATCCAAAAATATTCCATAATTACTTCCAACTTATTGATCATAAATACGAAACAAAACATTCTAAGCAGAACTACTATATTCCAGAAATGTCTTTGAGACAATCCAAATTCTCAATATCTAGAAAAGGAGCACAATTGCGAAACTCATTTCTCACAAATGAGTTTAAAACGATAAACGCTTTACAACATTTTAAATGCGTTGTAAAACAACAGCTACCTGATCTCCACATTGCTGAAACAATCTCTTATTTTTAAAAAACTTTTACGCGTCTTGAAACTTTTTCTTCATTTACACTATAGCTGGAAATATTTATAATTATATTTATAAAAATGCATTTAATTGTATTTACATTTATAAAGATACACTTGGCTATTTTAATTATACGAGCTTCATATATTTAATATGTTTAAGTATATATTTTTATTTATATGCTATAAATATTTTATAATTTGTATTTATCTTATATTTAATTGATATTGATTGTAAAACATAATTGAAATTAACGGGGTAAGATAATAACACCATCGTCTTCTGCTTGCTCCAGTCAATTTTTTACGTTAACAATTTTGTAAAAAATATAAAGTTGACAATAAAGATTATATATTTATCTATCTATTGATCTCAACATAATTGGAGTTGCCACACCGTGCAAGCTAGTTGCAACAAATGGTCCAGCTATTCTCTACAATTTTTATCTCGACCAAGGATGTTCCGATAAAGCAAGAAAAGATATCGCCAATACAATTTTTGGACTCTGCAATAAGGAATGGAATTGAAAGCGCTTTTTGACGAAAATGAAGCCAGAGAAAACGGAGGCTACTTAAAAAAAATTAATACCAGGCCATATTGTCGTTAAACAAGATGTTAAAGATTTCACTAAAGGATACTTACCCGTTGGTCTTCTTGTTCTAGAAGGAATGAAAAGACGTCTGCATATGTTTGTTATGGCTCTTGAGGGTAATTCCAATAGTAGTCAAAACTGACGCAGTCTACGCTCCTGCTGAGCATAAAAAAAGGGCAGCCTTGGTTCTTAAATCTGTGTGATTTAAGTTTGCTGAAGGAGTTTATGGTGGGATGTAGTAGGCTCATTAAAAATGACAGAAAAAACATTATCAAAATTGAAATCAATAACTTTCGATGAAACTCCACTTGCATTTCAATCCATTCCAATCCCAGTATGCGAAAGAACTATTCTTTCAAACAAAAAGAATACTGAAAAAGAAAATTTGGACGAGGTAGGCGCTCCAATGCCAGCGCGATGTGTTTATCAATTAATAATCTTATTGATTTAATATTTGAATTTAAATCAAACTGTATGATTCAAGGCCCTTTAGCAATCGAAGCTGCTGTACCAGGAGCTGATAAAACTTATCTCGTTAAAAAATAGCTTGATCGCGCTGACCAAAAGATAACGTTGTTATTCTTTGCACGTCGAACGCGTTCGTTAGTCAAATGTAAAAAAAGAATGTTTCAGAGCTATTACTCTTCATGAGCTTTGCAGGCGTAGTAGTGAAAACTATAAAAAAGCTTATAGCCTTGAAAATATAACCCATATGCATTTTGAAGAAGCTTAGTTATCCACCAAATTGGCTGAATAGGTGAATTCATTTCAGAAAATTCTAATAAGATGAACCTCGCGGTGGCTGGAGACCTAGGCCTGCTAAAACCAGTCTCACAAAGTTTAACTGTTAGTAGTGATACTTGGTATGAGCAAGTCTTCGCAAGACTCATCCCACGAAGGATTTGTGTCCGCGTGAGTAAGCGGGTTAACTATCCAGCAGAACAAGCAAAGATTTTGAAACTTTGCGAAACGCTACGCGCAGAAAACAAGCCAGTAGCCGTTATTCTTCAAGAAGCTAAGTTAAAAATTGTTAACTTTGAAAATCGTAGCAAAGAAGAAGCGTAATTTCCAGAAATCGCTGTTATGAGATCAACTATGGGTTGATCATATTGCAATGATCACTGGGTTCACTCGAGAAACCCTGTAAATTTTGCTAATTGGTCTGGAGTCATTCAAATCCTAATTAGCTTTCATCTGAGACAAAGCCTCTGCGCAAATAACTTAAAATTTTTAAAATCCCGTGATGAAGACTACGCCCCACAAGAGAGATTCGTTGAGAATATCTTGCTGATGTAATTTATTTGAAATATTATGTTGGTGTTAACAAAAAAGAGAGTGTATTTTAACTCTCTTAGAAGTAAAAAGTCGCTATGTTTATGCGCCCCGCCTAACCAAAGCAACCTCAGCAAAAACCGCTGAGGCCTTAACTTACATTTTAAAAAACAAAAAGAAGATTGTCGCAGCGGAATATTCGCGCCAGTTCTAGCCATTAGAAGCATTATTGGACCTGAATTTGCATAAGATTTGCGTCACTTTTAAAATCACTTAACATTAAACCCGAAAGAGGCCAACCTGCGCGCGATTTGGGCGATTAGATTGATACCACGGTTTTCTTCGCCATCAGATCGGAGAACATGCATAATAATCACATTTGGATAGATACTCTTCAAGATCTTGTCAATAATCACAACTCAAGTCCTTCTCGAGCCTTGAATTCAGCAAGGCGTTATACTTTACTTTCTGCTATTGGACCATCCGTAGAAAAATTATTGCAGTTAGCCGACTTAAGCCATGCAACAGCACTAAAAAAGCGTGACACTCATAACATCAAACATCAAGATAAGGTTCAACTACTTACATCTGCTTTGAAAAAAGCTCTAAAATTTGAAAAGATCTAAAATAGTTTTTTGCACCAGTAAAAAATACAGATATAAAACATTTTTTCACTCTTAAAAATATGATACTCATTGAACCCCGTATCTATTTTTTTTATCTCGGGTGAGTGGTCCCTACTTTGTAAAAAATTTTTCTCACCTGTAAAAAAAAGCTCTACTTAAAAAGTTTTGAAAAAGTGAAAAAAATAGCTTAAAAATAAAAAATATAAAATAAGACATTTTTTAAAATCGTTACCTTAGAACCTAATGGAGGAACAGGCAACATATCGTTGAACAGGCAACATATCGTTGCCTGTGAGAAAAACACAGTTTTTTTTAGATATACACCAACTCTGTCAAATGTTTAACTTTGACTTTCATTAATTGTCATTGAATATGCCAATCTGACAGGAAACTGAAAACTTTTTAGAACAAAAGGTAAATTAGAATCTGATGGAGTCAACTGAACTCGAGGAACAAATACCTGTTTACCACCAGAAACACATGGCAAAACCTCTGCATCAATATAATTATTTTGAAGAGCACAAACTTTCATTCGAGTGCCATTGCATAACCCAGCTTTGAGATCTATATTTCTAAGTAGGATAATTACACAACCAATTTTCAATTTTAAACAATGAGATGGCATACCTGAAGGAGTTAAGCTGTTCAAAGATTCAACAGGAAAGTTATTTCTTCCATTAAGGTCATCAGTATCAATTTGATCAGCACTTTGATAAATTTTGACCTCACCCGGCAGATTTAATGTTTATTGCTTAAAAACAAAATGTTACTTGACAAAAAAAAAAAAAAATGCAATGTATTAAAACCATATTGAAATAACATTGTAGTTTACCTTTTATAAATATTACCCGTAGACAAAATTATTCTTAGCTTAACTATTTTGAATTGGATTTCATGTCACAAACTGTAAGAATATGATCAATAAAGTAAATTTCAAATCTTGATAATATACTAAATTTAAACCATACCTCATCACTAGGCAAACTAAACTAAAGTAATGATGCAAGTCAGAAGAACGCGGTAGAACTAAAGAAATTATTATACAATTATAAGTTTAAAGATAAATTTTTTTTTTTTTTTTTTTTTTCAATTTTTATTTTAGGTGCCCCAAGAAGTCCTAACGGTCTTGTCACAGAGCACCGCGGAAGTGCATTTAACCAGGAAGTTCACGCCTCCTTCCTTACCGTGACGCGAAAATTTGTCCCACACGGCCGCGTGTGGGCACGCGGCCGTGGCGCAGTGGTTAGAGCGCTTGCTTTATAAGCAGAAGATCCAGGTTCGAAACGAGCTCTGGGATATAGGACAAAGGAGCTCTGGGAAATAGGACAAGTATATGTATTATAATTAATATCAGAGCTCCAGGTTATAACTCCTAGTAGCCTTATAGTTTTGTCAGGGTCGCTAAACCTTCATAATTAGCTAGGACTTCGATCACTTACTTATTTAATAAAGTAAGATATAAAGATAAATACATTTGTTTGAAACATATAACCCAAAATGTCATCAATGATTAGAATTTACACTTGATTATATATTTTGAACTACTAACATTGTACTCGGAGATGCCAAATATTAAATATTTATTTAAATTTTTGCCCCATTCATCCAGACTTTATTTAGACCGCCTCATGTTGTATAATATTATAGATTCTTTACTCATTTTCCTAAAATGTTTCTCCATTTATTAGGATTATTTATTTATTAGGTACCTCAGAATAATTTAATGTACCACGAGTTTTGTCGCAATTTGGTCAAATTTATGATTTTTCGTTCACTACAATGCTGCGTTTAACAGCTAGTGTGACAACACATTGCTGAAGAAGGACACGTGCAGTTTTCTTTTGGATACAGCTACACTACATGCGCATTTCCATCAGGTGCAGAGATTGTAAAAACTTTAAGGCTTGGAATATGTACTACATTAAATGTGTTAGAATGCACACATATTGATGGAGGTATGAGTTTCTGCATTGGTATATTGGCAGCTGCTTGCAGCTCTGCAATAACAAGCTCTGACTCTCTACTTTTGGTATGTCATCTGTGTTATCTAAAACATTTAAATTTTCAATTTAAAACATCATTATTAACTTGTGAGTATTTCGTATATTTGTAAATATTTACTAAATAATTATAAAATCAAAGGAAAAAAAAAAGGTTTTAAACAAACAAGTTGTTATATATTATATGCGACATACTGATTAGGAGATGCATTGCAACTAAAAATTTATCAGCTACAACCCGCCTCAGACCTTGCTTGAAAGACCGCGGGGAATACTGATCTGCGTGTAGAAAAGGATATATAAACTACGTTAAAAACGACACTACTACTTTTACTACTACTACTACTACTACTACTACTACTACTACTACTACTACTACTACTACTACTACTACTACTACTACTACTACTACTACTACTACTACTACTACTACTACTACTACTACTACTACTACTACTACTACTACTACTACTACCACTACTACTACTACTACTACTACTACTACTTAAATTTAAATGGAGATTTACGGACGTACTGCGCAGGTTTATGTCCGGAGTTTCAAGTCTAACTGTTAAGGGTTCGCTTGTGTGCGGTTGTTAACTATTTTGTTATCTCGTGTTCATAATAAGATTTTTAAAACTCGACAAAACACAGACCTAGAAAATTAAGGTTTATTACTTTCTTAATCTGTGTTATTTAAAGTACAAAATCTTACTTAAAATTGTGTAAATCAAATGGGCGTGTGTTTTATTGTTATGAAGTCTATGGTGATTCAAAATACTATTGTAATTTTAAACAAAGTATTGTGGACTTTGTTTAAAATTACAATAGATTGATTTTAAAAATACATCTTTTGCATTTGCTATCAAAGGGAGGTTGAGTTTAACAAGTATGCTTGTTTTTTAATATTAAAAGGTAATGAATTTTACATAATTTTAAGTTTTTTTAATTGTAATATATATATATATATATATATATATATATATATATATATATATATATATATATATATATATATATATATATATACATAATTTATGATCAAATTATTACAAGCAATATGTTGAATAATTAAAATTTAATTTTCTATTGCCGAAGTTGTTAGTCCTTGAACGTTTTGGCCTTGGCAGTGAACGTTTTGGCCTTGACCTTGAACCTTTTGGCCTTGGCCTTGAACTTTTTGGCCTTGGCATTCCAACTTCTTATTAAATTTAGAACTTTTGTTTATGTTTGAATTTTAAAAATTTTATTACAGTTGACTTTTTTCTTTACTTAAAAGCTTTAGAACTTTATTTTGTGTTTTATGCCATGGTTTAAATTTTCACTTTTGACATGCCATTTTGACTGGCCATTTTAGAACAATAATCGGAGGCTTGATTTTTTTAAAATGGAATTTATTACGTTTATATGTTAAGTCACATGATTTTATAATATTTTTTATTATTTAAAACATTTCAAAGTTTAAAATAGATTTAAACATTTGATTTTTTTCTTAAAATTAAAAACAAAATTTAAAAGTTATTTTGAATTAAAGTAGTTTTTATTATATTTGAATTATAATTTATTATAAAGTATTTGTTTTTTCTTATTTATATGGTTTCTATTCAACTTTCTATTTAAATCTTTACTTAAAAGTTGCAAGTAATGTATTTTTAATAGAGTTTTTAAAATAATTTTACCGAATAACATAAAAAAATAACATAAAAAATCAAGCACAAAAATCGAAACAAATGATACACAGAGAAATAAAAACTCATATATATAATTTCTAAACAAAATTCCATCTTATAAAATTATCATTTTTTATAGAAATTGTAAATAAATACTTGATTTGAATAGAGGAAAGACTATACTTGCTTTTTAAACATTTTAAACATTGTACTTTCTATATATGGTTGAAAGGAAGTTGAATCAAACTAATTGATGCAAAAAACCTTAAGGTTCTAGCTTTATTATAAAAAAAGACATAAGTGAGTAAAATTCATAAAAGTTACGTGTTTTTTGTCAAAAATCCAATGTTTTTTGTTGCGCTCTGGAATTGCTACCAGAAACTGATTTGACATCTATTAAAAATAGTTTTACATCTCAGATTCAAAAGCCATTTACCCAAAAAAAAATATCATTTTGAAAAGCATAGAAATTTTTTTTTTTTATAAACAAAATAGTTTTAAATAACCATCATGAACAAATCAATCATTATGATTTAATCAAAAAGAGTTTTTGTTAAAAAAACTATACTCAATGAAGCAATATTCAAAAATTAGAAATATTTATTTCAAAAATATTTCTGTGTCGCTACAATGTCGACCCCTGTCAAACATCTTTTGTTAGAGAGAATTGATAATGCGCCCTTATAGAGGTTGTATGTCTGATTTGTTGCTTGAAAATATGATGTTTCTTAAATGTAAAAAGAACTTATAGGCTATTTAGTGATAGTTAATGCTTATGACATATATTTAATGCTAACAACAAATAGCAACATTTTAATTATATGATGTTAATATTACTTGTTAGCATTTAGCGCAAAAATACATAAAAATGAAGAATTAAAAAATTTATTTTTTTATTTTTATGTAGTTTTGTTTTTGGGTTTCATATTATGGCTAAATATATTTTTTAACTGATTTCATCAAATTCTGTGCATAGCCTTGGTATAATTTCATAACATGTGTTTTTATTGTCATAGCACTTGCTCTCTGGAATTTTGTTAAGAAATATCCTATATGTTAGGCCAAAATTAAAATCTTTGGCATTAAATGTTTGCGTAGGTCTTAGCCTTGAAACTCTTGTTCTCGGCCTTGATCTTGAAACTCTTAGCCTTGTCCATGGCCTTGAAACTTTTGGCTTTAATCTTGGCCTTGACCTTGAAACATGTGACCTTAACCTTGTCCTTGTCCTTTTTATTTATGATCTTATTAACAACTCTGCTTATTGCCAATATAATTTTATTATTATTAACTAAATTTAATATTATTATCAAATAAAATTATTTTTATTTCTTATTTATTTATAAACTTTAAATAATATATAGTGTTATATATATATATATAAATATATATATATATATATATATATATATATATATATATATATATATATATATATACAATATATATATATATATATATATATATATATATATATATATATATATATATGTATATATATATACATATATAATATATATATATATATATATATATATATATATATATATTTATATATATATATATATATATATATATATATATATATATATATATATATATATATATATATATATATATATATATATATATATATATATCAGGCCTTGTTAAGAATATATATATATACATATATATATATATATATATATATATATATATATATATATATATATATATGTATATATATATACATATATAATATATATATATATATATATATATATATTTATATATATATATATATATATATATATATATATATATATATATATATATATATATATATATATATCAGGCCTTGTTAAGAAGCGTTACGCAGCTCGCATTTTGCTTGCGAAAAGGCGATTTACCTACGCGTTCAGCAGTTTTGCGTTACGCAAAAACTTATATCTTTTAGAATATTTTTAATTATCTTTTGATATCTTTATGTGACGTTTATTCTGAAAAAATAAAGTCGTAAAGCATTTAACCGCAATTGTAAACTAACAGATTTTTTGTTAAAGAAGTTTGTTTAATAATTTTTTGTTTAATAATTTTTTTTATTGTTGATAAAAATTTGTTAAAAAAAATAAAGTGTTTTAAGTTATCTTAAGGAATTAAATATATAAATTCCTTTTAAATGTAAAAAATATTTTTTGTCATAATAGTTTAAAAAATGCAGGATTTATTTTAATGTAAATATTTTATTAATAAGACATTTTGTTTATTGTTAATTCAATAACGTAAAGTTTTAACGACGTTCGTTTAATTTATGAAAATAAATTATGATCACGAATATGTTATCGGTAACTGATAAACAACAAAAAAAAACTCTTTATTGTTTAAAAATATTATTAAAAAGAGTTCACAATTTAAATAAGAAAAAATTTATTAACAGTTAATAAAATAATCAAAAACCAACTGTAAAATCATAAGAAAATAAACAAACATTATTTTACATTTCAAGAAAAGAATATTTTTTTCAAAATAAAATTTAGTTCATATTTGAAAAAAATAAAAAAAATGATTTATTAAATAAGAACTTAGATTTTATTTGTAACATTTGTTCTAGTGAGAAAAAAACTAACTGAATGTATGATTTTTAACGCGTTAATAAAATAATTTTAATTACAATGCGGTACTTGAAAAGACGCTAGTGACGCAATATAACTTCTAACGATCCAAAATATATTTGCTGAGTTGAGTTACTTAGAAATACGTTACGCGTTTTTGCTACGCAGTGAAATCTCGTAACATGGCCTGCTATATGTATATATATATATATATATATATATATATATATATATATATATATATATATATATATATATATATATTGTATATATATATATATATATATATATATATATATATATATATATATATATATATATATACAAAATATATATATGCGGTATTTTATTATATTATATGCGGTAGTGGTGTAGTGGTAAAAGCGCTCGCTTCATAAGCGAGAGGTTCCGAGTTCGATCCCCACCACGTCCCTGGTAGTACCGCGCTCAACTTGTTTCTCCGCGCAGCGGCCTTGTTCGTCAAGGTTCGTGTTTCGGAGTTATAGAGTTGAGAGAGGGTTATAACCACTATTAAGTAACCTCCTCATCTGTAGTGGCCTTCTCGGCCTTGAGGAGGTGAATAACAAAAAAAAAAAAAAAAAAAAAAATATATATATATATATGTGGATATATTGGTGGACCCTAATTTCGATGTCACCATGGGTAGTTTTGACGAAGCTGAATTATGCAAACTATTTGGCCTCTATATCTTATACACTATTGCCATAGAATATGGACTTAATACTACCGGTCTATATAGAGATGATGATCTTTGCTGCTTCTATAATATCAGTGGTCCTCAATCGGAAAAAATAAAGAAAAATCTAATAAAAGTTTTTAAAGATAATTTTAATCTTAACATCACTATGAGACCAAACTTAAAAATCGTAAATTTTTTAGATATCTCATTTAACCTTTCTAAGAACTCTTTTAAACCTCATAGGAAACCAGGAGATAATCCTTTAAACATTAACATTAATTCCAATCATTCACCAAGCATTGTTAAAACAATACCAAAAATGATCTCTAATCGCATCAGTAATATATCTTCAAGCAAAGAAGCTTTTGATAGAGCCGCACCATTTTATAATAACGCTCTCAGTTCTTGTGTATTCAAAGATAAGATCAATTTCATTCCAAATAATGAGTACAATTGATAAATGTTTCCCTAAAGGCCACAAATTTCACAAACTTTTTAATCAAAACAACTTAAAAGTTAGTTATAGCTGCCAAATATTGCCAAATTATTCCAAATATCAAGAGTATTATTGCTTCTCATAATAAAAAGATATTTAAATCTCATGAAAATACCAATTAATTATGCAATTGTTGACAAACTACCTTATGTCCACTCAATGGAAAATGCCCTACAAAAAATCTTATTTAAATTTGTAACGTAAAAACTCACCAAGAAGAAGAAGGATATTATTACATTGGGCTTACTGAGAAAACCTTCAAAGACAGATGGTATAAACGTAAAAACTCCTTTGTTAATGAAAGTAAGGCCAACTCCACTAAACTTTCAAAATTTTTGTGGGAATGCAAAAATAAAACTTTAGAACCTATATTAAAATGAAATATTCTCATTCAGGCGGAACCATTCAAACCTGGTGGTAAATTTTGCAATTTATGTATGATAGAAAAGTACCACATTATCACATGACCGTTAAATTTGCTTAACAAGCAAACCGAGCTTGCGTCAAAATGACGCCATGAAAATAAATTTTTAATTAAAATCTTTAATGTCATCAAAGCGGACAGACCTTAGCATTTTTTGTGTATAATCTTTGTCGTTACTTTTTTTGTTGTTGTTACATCTAATGATCGCTATTGCATGAAACTTTAAGTTATGTAATTGAAATATATATTAATAATTATTTAGTTTTCACTATATATATATGTATATATATATATATATATATATATATATATATATATATATATATATATATATATATATATATATATATATATATATATAAATATATATATATATATATATATATATGTTTTTCATTTAAGTAATTTTCATTCACATAACATACAATAACTAATAATAAAAAAACTCCCCCTAAAAAACTTTTTCTATTACAATTAAAAACAAAATATGCAATATTTATCAAATATTGTCTTTTATGTTAAAATAAAACATGATTAGGCATATAGATATTTATTTTACAAATTAGAGAATGATTTTAGAATCTCTGCTCCAAATTATTATTAAAAAAATCAAACATTGAAGTTATGATCGAGGGAAACATACTTAATATAAAATACTAACTTAACTCATTTTTGATTTTACATGTCTCTAAATGACTATGAATATTTTAATTCATAATTGCTATACTATCTTCAGAAATGTTAATTCTTAGAATGCTATCAAGAATAGGAAAAAAATTGAAGAATGTTCTAAGAATATTTTTAATTACTTAACTACTTTAATCATGAATTTTTCTTGTCTTCTTATTCTAAAATTATGCAATTACTCTATCTCATTCTAATGTTTTTGCTTTCTAATGTTTGTGCTGAAAGATCTTTCTGCAGTAGAAACTGTCACAGGTATTGTCATCAATGGCAATATTGATATGTTTACATCTGAAAGTTGCATTCTATAAAGCTGTATTTGATGAGCAGTATTTTGGCTAAATCCTTTGTTATAGTTGTTTCTATGATATCATTATTAGTAAAAATTATTGCATAAATTAATTAGGATAAAAAATTTTTTTGAGTTATCTGGGTTATTCTGTTGTAATAATTATAAAGAAATTTCTTTTAAAGTTTTAACTATATTTAAACAAGCTTTATAGTCAAAAAAAAAATTAAAATTTGATTAAGATTTGTAAATCTCTGCAGGGCCCCTCTGAGCTTCGGGACCTTGCAAGTTTGTGCTTTCTTTAGTTATGCTTTCTTTAGTTATGCTATTCTGAGGTTGTTTTTTTCTTTAATTGATAAATGTTCAGAAAAAAAAAATTTATAGGTTATCGCAGAAACTAATGAAATAATAAATTTTATTGTTTTAGCATCTTATATAACTATTAATTATAATAACTGATTAAAAGTTCAGTACAGATAAAGTTTTTAAATTTTAAGGGTTTTTTATGATGATTATTTTTATTGGTTTTGATTTGTGTAAAATAAATTTTACTTCATTTTTACAGCTACTTTTTATATTGATTTTCCTGCTTAAAATTTCTGTAAGTGTATTTTGTATAATAAATTTAGAGGACATTCAAAAGTACTAACATAACAGTAATGAAAATACATACCTATGTAATGACTGTTATCATAATTTCTGAGCTAAAGTTTTATAAAGATCATTCTTTTTGAAAAGTTTTGATTCACAAACATTACAAAATTGTTTTAAGTTTTTAACTGTGTATATATTAAAATTCTATCTGTAAAAACATTTATTACCTTACAATCAAACATAGTAAATCAACATTAAAGATAATTTTAAGGTTTTTCTGCTTAAATTGAGTTTTGTTGAATATTTCAAAAGATTGTTTTTACAAGTTGTTTTTCAATTTTTATATTTTCTCTAAAATCTATTTGCAATGTAAGATTATGACTAAGAATTTATTTAAAATAGTTTATTTATGTTATCAATTGATCTTTTATGAATTTATTTTTATAAAATTTTAAAATAAAAATTAGTATTTATTTGGAAAATAAAAAACGAATAAAGTTTATTTTTTAAACTTAATTACAAACAATTAAAACCAAAGTGTGATCATATGGAACTTTTTTTACTTAAATTTAATTTAATTCATAAAACACTTTCAAATTTATTTACATGTCTTTAATTGAGCTTTTATACACGCAAATAAAAAAATTTATTAATTCTGTTTTAATAAAAATTTTCATTTATTAGATAAAAAATGATGCTCATGCATTACTAGTTTTAATAATAATAATAAATTTTTTTGGTTCACAATTTTAAAAGTGTAAAAAAATTGTTGAAAATTTCACACTATTTGAGGCTTGGGCAAGAATGGCGTGCATTTGCATGCTGTAACATGTAGACCAAGCTTATAGTTTTTTTCTTTACAATTTGACCACAGCTGATTTGATATTTTAACAATTTCAATGAAATAAAAAAATCATTATGTTATGAATTTTAATCATTTTAATCATAAAACGACTTATAATAAGTATTTTGTGTAAATTTAAAGTTATATTTAAATTTTTGTGTTATGTGTTATTTAAATTTTTTTTAGTAGGCTTGTATTTTTTATGATAAGTTTAAAGGTTTGAAACTATTTTTCCAAGTCTTGCTGAAAATCTTTTAAAATATTATTTTTTTTAATTATTTTAAATTATGAGTAAGTTAAATTTAACCTTCCCATTGCAATGGAATATTTTAATTGCCTAATTTTTTTTGTTTTTATTTTTACTAAGAATTGTTTTAAAGTTTTTCTTTTTAAACTTACTAATCAATGCACAAAATGATTAAAAATTACTATATTAAAAAGACTAAGTTGTTTTTTTAAATATTTATGCAATTTAAAAATATTATATTTTTTCTTTTCAATAATTTAATTTCACTTTTTAATAAGTTAAATAAAATTTATTTTCTAGGGCTAGGTTTCCTTTTAAAGACCTCACATATACAAGGTAGACAGAATACTAACCTGTAACGGCTTGTAAATGAAAAAAAAAAAAAAACTACAATTAACTTTATTTTGTCGTATTTTAGCGCTTTTTTTCAAAGACATTTTTAGGACATTATAATTTTTCTCTAATATGATGCAAGTTTATAAATATCATTTTCTAAAGAGGAACTATCACCACAGACTTACGCATTGCACCTATACACTCCTATGCACATACAGCCTATTATATTGCCTAATAACTTTATTATGCAATATAATAGGCTGTATTTTTACTTATTATTTTAACTTTATTATAGAGATCGATATCTCTGTAATAACTTTATAATAGAGATCAGTATCTCTATAATAACTTTATTATACAGATCAGTATCTGCATAATAACTTTGTTATAGAGATGCTGATCTCTATAGTAACTTTATTATAAAGGTCAGTATCTCTATAATAACTTTATTATAAAAATCAGTATCTCTTCAATAACTTTATTATAAAAATCAGTATCTCTATAATAACCTCATTATAGAGATCAGTTTCTCTATAATAACTTTATTATAAAGATCAGTATCTCTGTAATAACTTTATTATAGAGATGCTGATCTCTATAATAACTTTATTATAGAGATCAGTATCTCTATAATAAGTTTTAAAATTTATTATAGAGATCAGTGGTTATGGTTTCAAGATTACGCTGATTCTGACTGTATTGATGCCATGAAATTTTATATAATGAGAGCACTGCCATATTAGAGACCCATCAAATGCCCACCTATTGCTTTTATTGACATTATATTAGAAACCATCCTAACCTACATCAACTATCAATTTTAGACAGATCACTTTTCACAATTGACAGGAATAACATGTATGGTCATGTCCTGTGCTAATTTTTTTTGGGAAAAATTGATGAGAAAATGAGAAAATAATTGACTAATTTTCAGAGTTTCTTTCTATGAATGATTTATTAGATTTAGATGACATATTTTTTATTTTCATGGGCCTCCGGAAAAATCAACGCAAGTTTTCAAATTTATGAATGCACTATCAAATTTACTTTAATTAATTCCACTGATTTTATTAGTTTCATGGACCTAACAATTATCAAAAAGTTATTCAATCAATTAACAAAGGGTTTAATAAAGCACTATGATATACACAATCACGAGCTTGTTTATAACAGATAAAAAAAAAAAAAAGAGTGAATTTTACCAATAGTTACAACATTTGGAAAAGTTGAAAAACTTATTAATAAAGTCATAAAAAAGCACTGAAATATTGTTGAACTGGATCTTAAAAATATATGACTAACTCCACCCGTTGCAAGAATTATTCAATTTCTTATTCAGGCGGCACATAAAAAAACATATATAAAAAATATTTACATTTTTGCAAGTAACAATTTTTGCGATTTCTTTTCCATTATCATATATTATTTAATAGTTGTTATGCCAGCGCTAGGGTTGAAAGAAGACTATTGTGTTTTGCTGATTTTTTTAGTTTTTTATTAAGGTATATTGATTACTGATTGTTTTGGGTTTATTAATATTAAAACTTTTTATTTGTTTTAATTGTCTTAAAAAGAATTTTATAACTATTTTTTGTTTCATATATTGTTTCACTTACTTGAGTTGTTTTAGTTTTAATTTAGTGTTTTTATTAGAATTTTTATTTATCGTGTTTTCATGTTTTCTTTTGGTGATTTAGTTAATGATTTGATTTAGTTATTTTTATTTATATTGTACAGTAGATCTACATATTCAATATTATATCATCAAAAAAATGCTGCTTAACAAATTTGGGTATGGTTGTGTTTTGGCTATTTGTAGTGAGTCTTTTTATTTGTAGTGAGTCTGTTCTCCTCTATTCTAATTATCTTCATTTTTCCTTAGGCGTTCACTGCTAGTGTGTGACCATTCGACAAGTTTATATGCCAAAGTTTTTAAATAAAACCACTTTTTTTTGAAAGAACTATCCAGAAAAAAGATTTAAAAAAACCGAGACACTTGTTGAAATAGAGAAAAAAGTTAAAAGATTTTAAATAGTGTTTTTTGACCATTTGCAAATTTATGGGAGCCACTGTGTCTTGTTTATTTGGTTATAATTTCTAAAAAATTGCACTTGGAAGTCTAAAATTTTAAATTTAACCTATGTACATAATGCACATTATAATTTGTAAAAATAATGAAAATCAGTGTCCCACAAAGTTTTCTTTAAGTCGGTTGAAATTTAATGAACTCAGAAAAAAGAAAGCATAAGAAAGTAGTTCTAATAAAATGTTCACATCAATCAATTTTAATGGCAACCAAGTTACTGTTCACATCAATCAATTTTAATGGCAATTAAGTAAACCATTGTAACTTTCTCCCGTAAGAATTATTATGTTAATTGAAATTTGTAACCAACAAAATTAGGTCTGGCAAGTTGCATAACAAAAATATTGATTAAAAAAAACACAGAAGAACATTTGGCTTTTTTAACTGAAATTAATTACAAGTTTTGAAAAATTTAATGAATCTTCTTCAATAATAAAGCTTTTTAAACTATTTCAATTGATCACATCAAGTGTTTTTAATGTTGTGTTCTGTTTGTAGTTTACTGTACATAAAACAGAGAAAGTTTCTGTGCTGTTTTTAGATATGTTGAAGGGTTAGGTGTTGTTAATCTAGATAAATTTGATGATGAAATTTAAGAGTCAATTATCAATAGATTATAAAACAGTACAGAACATTGCTCTTTTTTAAAGGTTATTTTTAGAAAATATTTTTTCTTCAGAGTATTTTAAACTACTTTTCCAGGAGGTTCACATGAAATAGAAACTGAAAACTGCCATATCTATTTCTATTTTTTAGCTTTTTTCTAAAAATTTTGAACCTTCAAAAAAGATGGGGTTCTAAACTTTATATTCTTTTGAATGCCAAAATATACTTGGATAAAATTTGAAACCTAGGTATAGTTTATGGTTGTATTCAAGATAAAGAAATTTTCTTGAAAAAAAATTAGTTTTTTCTTAATTAGGAGGGTATAGTGAGGATTTTTCATTATTAATCATGATTGTTTTGATGATCTATTTTATTTTATTTTTTTAAATTCTGATTCACTTCCAACAAGGCTGCAAGCAACCACTATTAAGTTAGGAGTAACTAGAAAAAAAGAATAGAGTTGTAGAGCAAAAAATAGATGAAAGACTTGAACAGTTGCAGGTTATATGAGTCAGGAAAACATGAAGATATGATAGAGTTCCAAAGAGTTAAAGTGCAGGGAAAAAAATTAGACAAACGAAGGTTTTTAGAGCATGCATGGAAAGATACAGTAAAAGAATGAAACTTTGCTGAATGACAAGTCAAGCATGAATGAGATTTGGTTAATTGAACCAGATATGATTGCTCCTTGAAACAGTGATCACAATAGTATTTGTAGAAAAGAGAAAGAGACACAACTTTATGATAATGGGAGAGAGACTCAAGCTTGGCAGATAAAGCAGGTCCAGTTATGTTTACAAGGGTTTTTAGACCTTTTTTAATAAAGAAAGAACATCATTATAAGAACCAGCCCAAATATTAGAACAATACAGGGGTGAATAAGAAATTTGTAGAGGTAGAGAATGGAATCAGGAGTAGGAAAATACAAACCCAATAAAGAGAAACAACTTTAGCTGATGCTAATTTAGCAGTCGATTGTATAAATGGTTTCCATGACAGGTCTGTAATGAATGATAATCCAAGAAAGAATGACCTGTTCTAAGCAATCAAAAAGGGAAGACTTTTTGTCAAGATTATATTATATAGTTGTGTCATCAGCAAATAGAGTCACTTTAGATGTTATGTTTTTAGGAAGATAATTAATGTAGAGAAGAAACAAAACAAGACCAAGGATAGAACCTCCAGGTACCCCAGAAAATACTGAAAATGAAGAGAGTGTTGGCCTTTAAAGTCCGCTTTAATAAGATGGTTAGATTTTAATTAGAAATAATTTAATCTCAAAAACTTTCCTAAATACACTGTAAAAAGTAAGCTTATTAAAAAGACCAGCATGGCAAACTTTATTGAGAGCCTTGAATATGTCAAGAGCAATAGCCCTAGCCTCTCCGCCTCCATCTAATAATCTTTCAATCACATCAGTTAGCTAGTCAGCCTTAGAGTGAGAAGATCGAAAATCCTATTGATTGCTGACAGTAAGTTGTTTGACTCAAGATGGGATGTTAAAAATTTGTTGATCAAAGACTCAAAGACCTTGCTAATAACAGATAAAAGATTGATTGGATGATAGTTAGAAAAGTCAGAATGTTCTCCAGAGTTCTCAAGGAATAAAAGTAAGTTTCCTGAAGTTACTGGAAATGAAGAAGAGTGTTGGCCTTTTAAGATCACTTTAATAAGATGGTTAGAAAGAAATAATTTAAACTCAAAAACTTTCCTAAATACACCATAAAGAGCAAGGTTATGGAAAAGACCAGCATGCCAAACTTTGTTGGGAGCCTTAGATATGCCAAGAGCAAAAGCCCTAGCCTCTCCGCCTCCATCTAATGCACAATAGAATCTTTCGCAGCAGTTAGCAAATCAGCCTTAGAGCGAGTGGATTGAAAACCCTGATTGTCTAATTTGATTGTCTGACAGTAAGTTATTTGACTCAAGATAGGATATTATTTGACTCAAGATAGAAATTTATTAATCAAAGAAAAAAAGACCTTGCTAATAACAGATAAAATATTGATTGTTGATAGTTAAAAGGGTCAGAATGTTCTCAAGAGTTTTTCATTTTCCAGCAGCAGGAAGCAGGCAGGAAAATAAGATTCAGTTAAGCACTTTTTAAATAGTTTTGAGAAAATTGAAGAGTGTTCTAAGGAACACTTGTGAAACTATGACATGAATGTTGTCTGAACCACAAGCAGTAGAGAAGTTCAATTGAGAAATGACTTAAGTAAAATTATTTTTATCTTTTTAACTTGATTTATCCAGGAAGTTTCCCCAGCTTGACTGATAGCTTTACCTAGAGATGCATAAAAACTTTATGCATCTCTAGGTAAAGGTGTTTTTTCCACCCAAAAAAAGGTGTTTTTTTTGTGTGAAAAAAGTTTTAGATCCTTTTAGTGTTTTTGTTTACTTACTTTTAACTTTTTTTAAATGTTTCCAACTTATTTAAAATATTTCTATTTAGTTTTGTTTAAGTATTTTATATTGTATACAAGATTATATTAAAATTAATCTATTTTTATTAAAGTGTGAACAGAGCAAACAAAAGAGTTAAATTACTAATTTTTTTTTATTGCTAAAATATTTAACTAGTTATTTGTTCTTTTCAAAATTTGAATTCAAAAATTGATAAAATCAGTTTATAAGTTTTTTATTTAAAACTCATCTACAGAAGAATCTTATTCAGATGTTTCAGATTTCATCTGAAACATTTATAGATTTATGAGATTTATCTGAAATACTTATTGGTTCTTTAATCATAATTGGTTGTTGTGTTGCGCACATATTCATTGCTTCAAGTTTTAATATTTACGATACAAACACTAGTTTTGCTGCTTTTTCATTTTATAATCTGTTTCTTTTGGCACTGTGAATATTTGCATAACTGCTAAAACTTCTTTTGCGAGCAGCACTTGTAGCAGGAAGCTGAAGAATTTTTGCTGCTGCTTTTGATAGTTCTGTAGATAAATATAATCCCTTCCAACGGTTTGGACCAAACATTAGGTCAATAGCTGTCCGTATAAAAGTTTTCATAAAACTCCTCCTTTACATTTGTAATCAGCCTTCAAAATGTCTATTTATTAGGTGAGTTTACTGCAATTGAGTTTATTCATAAAATTACTTCACATGCATCAATCTGTTAAAAAATTTAGATATTGTGTTAATGGTTTTACTTGGTTTAATAAAAAAGTTACTAATAATTTAATCTTTTGTTCCCCAATTAAATACCTTCTTTGATATTTGGGCTCAAGTAGATTAGCAGCCATATGAATTTTTGTTAAGCAAAATTTTTTTCTTTAAGAAATAGATCTTTCGTTTTTACTTTTTTTGTTAAAGGACTGCCTAGTATGTTTTGATTAAAATTATTAAAGATTTTAACTATAGACGACAACATTGGGCTGTCAGCGTCTGTTTTCTTGATTGCATCAACTATTGGTGCTAGCAACTTTAAAAATCCTTGAACCTTTTCACAAAAAATATCTAATAACAAGTTATTTTTTGTTGTAGAATTCAAAACACATCGCTCAGAGATGGCCAAAGATTTTAAAGGCTGTATATTTTTCTGTAAACTATCAAGACATGTGTGAGAGTTTTTGATTTCCTTTACAATATCTATTGTTTGTGACATTAACACACAAAGAGTAGGCATTTTTATAAAATCATTAAAAAGCAAATTGAGACTATGAGATATACATCCATAGCAATTAAGAAGAGGATAGCTGTTTTTTAATAGCTTCCATGCCCTTTACATGTTTTTCTGCATTGTCTGTTACTATTCCGAAGACTTTTTTAGGAATAATTTCCTTTAATACCCTTTACCCTGTTCAGTTATAAAATTAGAAAAAGTTTTGAATGTGAAGTTAAGAGTTGGGAGAGAGTTTAAAACAATTTAAAAAAAAAAAATTATTTATCATATATTCTTAAAAACAAATATACATTTATGTAAACTTTACAAGGCAGTGATTTCCATAAAATAGGCAATGATGAAGCCAATGTCAACACAAAGTTGATAACTGCTTCATCTCTGCAAAATGTAAAAAGTTTTAATTTTTATATTATTTGCATAAATAATACATTAGTATTTTTGTTTAAATTTATTTATTTAATACTCACCTAATATTACTCCATCACACAGTCCTACAGAATCTGCTATGGCAATTATTTAACATTGCTTGATATTCTATTGAATTCTTTATCCAAAAGTTTGTTGACAATTCAAACCTTGATGGAAGCTGATAAGCTGGGCGTAAGTTATTTAAAAAAGTTTTCCAGTAATTATTATCAACTAAACTCATGGGTGACCCACTTGCGTAAATAGATAGATGTGCATCATATGATATTATTAATCTGAGATAAACAATTAAAAACTACTATGCAAAAAAAAAAAAAAAAAAATTGATACCTTTTCACATTGTTTCATGCTATCAAACATTCAACAGGATTTACCACTTTTAGAAATTGGTTCTGAATGTTTTAAAGGGTCTGAAATAATGTTTGTGACATTTGTACTATTACAATGCTTACATGAAATAAAGTTTTTAAATTTGCATGTTTACTTTGTGTTGTTTCCATCATGATTTCTTTTGACATGACTGTGTCATTTAAAAATTTGTATTTGACTTCAACTGGAGATTTTCTATATTTCTTAATATGCTTGGCAGTTCATGTTTCACTTTTTGACATAGCGTCATTGCAAAAAGAACATTGAACTCTTTCCATTTTGCTTACTAGGCTTGCTGGTTTAATTAAAATGCTCACATATGTTTTCTTTCTACCCCCAGTGTGTGTGTAGCCAGTGTGTGTCACAGACTATTCTATTCATATTACTCATTATTATGTTCCATTCAAACAACTAAATTATGTGAATAATTTGATTAGAAATCTGCTTAATTAATGCTTACAATACTTTATAATGTCTATATTCTAAAATAATTTCATAATTCAGTTCTATTATTAAAAAAAAGTAATTATATTATTTCTATTACTCAAATTGACTTTATTATAATTTATGATAAACTGGTACATTAGGGTTTTCAAAACAACAATATCATTATTACTTTTATGTTCAAAACATATACCATAAAAGTATAAAATTAAAAAATTAAAATACTACAACACTTATGCAATATTATTTATAACATGATTGAAAATACTATTTCCACGTTCTAAAATTAAATGTTGACAAATTTAATTTATTTGCAATTGCAGAAATAAAAATAAAAAATAAAAAGCATAGAATAAGATAGTAAAATTAAAAAAAAACATGAAAACTATGCAAAGTAATACTTTTAAATTTTGCAATGCAGTGTTATTTCATTTATAAATTAAATAAATTAAAAAAGTTCTCATTCATATTACAAATTACAAAAACTATTTTTCATTCATTCTGTTAAAAATGAAATCCATCTTCTTTTTGCAGACTCCATTTGAACCGACTTGTCTCTGGTTTTCTGTATTACAATATTTTAATTTTCTAAATTGATATTCTAACAAATTTTTTAGTTTAAACAAGTTATCAGGCGATTGATCATACAAATTTACTAAATTAAAACTTTGTTTCAACAGTAAGCAAACTAATAAAGCATTGACAAAAGCAATCAAAATAAAAATATTCTAATTTTTAATTTTCTGCTTTATTAGTTTACTTACTGTTGAAACATGGTTTTAATTTAGTAAAAGAAAAATTTTTATTACTTCTATTCCTTTTATATTTTTCCTAACTGAAAGTGTGCACACACACACATACACACGCAAACCATTCATTTTTACCTTCTTTAAAATCTAAACAGACTTAATAAATTAAAAGACAAAAAA
>NC_088921.1:9490000-9625000 GCF_038396675.1 Hydra vulgaris | reverse complement strand
AATTTTTTCAAGTTTGAATTCATTCATACAGTTAGTACAATCTTTTTGACCAGGTTTGATCTTAAGTTGATTTGCTATTGATATGTTGACTTTACACAATCCCTTGATAATTTTTTTCTTTTGGACTTTAAATGGATCCCAACAGTATTTTTGAAATGCTTCATATCTAGAAATATAGGCTTTTTCATGGTTAAAACATATCTCCTCATTTGGTTCGAAAGTGTATACTATCCTTTGAATCAAAACTTCAATTAAAACTAATAAAGAAACAACACCCAAACAACATTTCTCTGACATTTATTAATCTAAAAATATTAAAATCGAGGGTTAAACATGTAACATAATCTAAAAATAAACTTTTTTATATTTTTCCAGTAATAAAATCGTTAAAATAAAATCTCGAGTACAAATGTGATTAAAACTGTCTTAAATGCAACCAATAAACTATTTCTACGTATAACTATTTCTGCATACACAAAACTTTTACTTTTTGGTTCTTGCAATATTAAAAACTAAAATAATAAAATACAGAAGATACTGTGCAGATTTACATTTTAATACAAACTCTTGAAGCAATTGAAGTATTTTACACTCAAATTATAACCATGTGAAAATAAGATCATTATAATTATATTATATGCATAAAATTTAACAAATACGTATTATAAAATCATATCAAATAAATTAGGTTAAGACACTGATAATTTTGTTTTTAGGAAAAACTGATTATATTTATTTAGGGAAAAAATAAAAATATACAACTAAGTCTTAGGGCTACAATCATTTCATAAGATAGAGTATAGGTCTTTAAATTTTTTTTGGTGATTGTCTATATATAGAACCTTGCCAGTAAAATATTTCATTATTTATTTTAACACTACTTTCTATGCCTACAAAGTGAATGTAGTTTATTGTATTTTAAAAAAAAAGTGATATTTTAACAGGCTGCTGCAAGTGCTAAAATAATTTTTAACACATAATTTTAATTTTATCCACAAGTGGTTACTCTAAGTACACAAAAGTAACAAAAAGTTGGCAGAGCTTGTCTGTTGGTATTGAACTGTAGCACATTAATGTTTCCAAATTTTTTTCTAACATTGCGTTATTTAGCAACTTTGAGGTACAAGAACTCAAAAACTGTTTAAAGTCAGTCAAAAACACCTGCAAAAATAAATTATTTGTGTGAAAAACTATTACCCTTTAAAATTTCAGGTGATCATCTATTTTATTTAAAAAGTTATGATCTGGTAAAAATCGAAAAAATCTACTGTAAGCTCCAGATACTCAAATTTTCCTGATTTTGGTAGATATTAATTCAATTATAACTTTTGAATGGTTTGGTCAAACAAGCTGAAATTTTCGTGATTGTGTTTTTTTCATAAAAGCTGTATGTGGTCAAAGTTTGAAGCAAATTTAAGGTGGTGCCCTGGGGACCATAAGGTGATTTGATATGGAATGACCCAAGAGTTAAAATTGTATCTTCGATACTATATGAAAAAGTACAAGAAAAATTACTTTTTGAAAAGATGTAATAAAGCAGGGGAAATTTGTTGTTCTTCCAAAAAAGTACAATTGGTGAATTATGAAATAATAAAAGTGAAAGTGTAGATTGGATCCGACAACAATTATAGAACAAAATTTAATTCTCAGACACAGAACACTGTGAACACTGGCAATATAAAAGACTTTTAAATTCATTGACATGTAAATTCTGTTTAAAAAAGCATCCCTAAAATAGACATTCCTGAAAAATTTATGTGTGGTTTGATTAAAATAACAAAAAATAATGTGGTAGAACAGTTTCTTTCAGTATTTAATGAGTTAGGAACAATTAAAGGTGACCCTGTACATATTAAAGTACATGTAAATGTGAAACTATACTATATTGGAGCACCACAGTGAGTAGCATTCCCACCTTTAGAACCATTAAAGTTAGAACTGGAATGTTTAAATCAGATTAGTGTTAATAAAGTAGTAGATCAACCTACGGACTGGTTTCATCCGATTCTAGTTGTGAAAAAATCTAATGGACATCTTCATATTTGTATTAATTTGATACAACTAAATAAAGATACAAAACGCTAATTCTAAGAATTAAAAAGTGTAGATCATACATTGGCCCAACTAGGAAACGGGTGTAAATATATAGCTAAATTAGACACTCTCGTGATATTGGCAACTGACCATGAATTTGGAAAGTCTGTTAAAGTGTACATTTACTATACCTTTACTTAGCAATGCAAATATAATTGCTTTACTAAGCAAGTTAGCAGAACATGGAGTTACCCTTAATTTAGAAAAGTGCGTAATTAATCAAAGTTAGTTGATATTTATAGGACATAAAATTTCAGCAGAGGGAGTGAAACCAACAAGTATTACAGCTTTGCAAAGTTTTCTAGGCATAGTTATCAAAATTTAATTCATAACTTGCTAAACTAGCTCAACCTTTGCAAGATCTTTCAAGTTCAAAATTAACATGGATATGAACAGAAAGTCATACTATAGAGCATTTGATTTTATTGTTTATTATTATTGTTTTATTGATATGTCACCAAGATTTCAACGATAAAAAATGAAGTTGTTAGGATTTTCATTTACGTCAGAGCATGTTGCTGGTAAGTCAATTACAGATGCTTATGCAATGTCTTGTGCACTTGTTTCTCAACCTACAAACGATGACAAAATTGCAGAAAATGATCTGAACATATGACATAAATAACATTATGTTACATATACGAACATATGCATTAAAATAAGTAAACGTATTCCGGCTACAGAGAGTATTTAGAAGAAATTAGAAAAAAAACTTAGAAAGATGAACTTTTACAATAATTGCAAGAAGGTATAATTTCTGGATGGCGGAATTCAAATAAATAATGTCCAGCAATCTTCAGCTTTATTGGAATTTTGAAGATGGAAAAATTAAAATTGATGGACTCTTGATGTATCAAAACTGAATAACAAAGTTAGTATGCCAAAAAAAAATTTTTCTAAATTGCAGGAAGGTCACATAGGAATTGAAAAATGCAAATGTTGTGCATGTCAGGCTGTTTTATGGCCTGGTTTTAACAACCAATATGAACAGTTATCCAAAAGTAAAATATATGCTGCAATCTTTATATTTTATTCAAGCACGTTTAATTCCTAAGAGTTTTAGTATATAGCATCACTGTAGAATTTGAATATGAAATCTAACAATTTTTCTCGAAGTTCTAAGTTAATCATGCAAGAATATATTTAATCAAATTTGTCCTGTAAAACATGCATTGCTTTTTTTATTTTTAAAAATTAAACAATTATTGGTAAAGATTGCAAAAAAGTGAGGCATTGTCGAGTCAATTTCAAAATTAAACCATTTATTAAAAAGTTTTTGTCAATTTTGTTAGTTTTTTGATTTTAAAAGACTGCTTTTAATGTAAAATAGTTGCAAAATATGACATATAAATTGGGAAATATTATATATATGTTTTTTGCCATCTGTCTTGAATTATTGACATGAAATATTATTTATTGCTTTAATTAACAAAAAGCTGTTTGTTATAAATACTTTCTTTCCCTGCATAAGTTTTCAGAAATGCTCATATATATAAATATTTATTAGTGGTTTCTTTAGATGAATCTGGCATACAAGCTTTTTCCCTGTCATTCAGACTAGCCATTCATATCCATATAGGATATGGTTTTGGATATGGATATATTTTCAGTGACATTCAATGCAACAAGTCGAAAAAGCATCTATGCTCTGTTATACATTTCTAATCTTTAAAAAAAAAACGTTTTTTACTTTGTGAAGACATAATGTAGAAAAAGTTAATGTTTGTTATTATTTTTTTTAATATTGCGTCTATTAGTTTATATTTTTAAGAATATTACTTATTTAGGAATATTTGTTGATCTAAAATATTTATTTCATTTATGTTAACATAACTAAAGCAATTTTTTTTTTTAAGTACCATAGTTTTACAGTATCCACATTTGCACCGATTGTCAACTATTTATAGTTTATATTTATAGCCTTTTTTATCCATACAGGTTATATGTGTCTTTTTCTATGAGGTTCGAATCAGTATGGAGTTGCCGATATTTTAATCAGTTAGTTATCAAAATCCAAATGCAAAATACAAAATTAGTTTTATATTCACATGCAAATGATCAAAATTTATCAATTTGCACTAAATCGACATAATATCAATACTTTCTAACTAAAAATTAAAGCATTCTACAAATATCTTTAATAAACGATGTTGTTTATCAAAATTATTTATTAATCAAAAATTTAAGAATTTGTAAAATGTCATTTCGATAGGAAAACAAAAACGTTATAGCAATAAACAGCTTAGATAAACTAGAAAAAAAGTTCACATTGTTTACATAAAAGATAAAAGATTCAGCATATATAATAAAATTATCAACGTCTTTTTTATATATTTATTATATGTAAGAGTGTATCATTATATTTTTAATTTTATTTGGTTCTCGCAGTCTATAAAAAGACATTCTTATGTTTAGCTTCCTATAATTTTTATAGGAAAGTCATATAATTGATGATGAACGCTTATTTTAAATAACAAATGAAACGAATACAATTAATATTGATTCAAAAAATTAAAAAATTAATTTGCCTAATAAAGAAATGTGCTTAAATAAAATCTGTAGATTGTAGCATATATTTTAAAGACTTGAATCAGCGCGCTTATATGGAGATGGCAAGCTTGGAGAGAAATTACAAAGTTAGTTTTTCTTGGTATGTGTTTATTATTTTGTTTTACTCAAAAAAATTCAGCCCAAACATTTTTTTTATCATTCTTTTTAATTCAACCCAACTTGTTTTGGCTCCTTGGGATCCTTTTAAAATTTGGTACTTAAAGGTTGTCAAAATCAAGAAATTTTTCTAGAAATAACTAAGTAAGAATGTACTGGATTACAAAAGTTTGTGAAGAAACAGTTAAAATTATGTTGGAGAGCATAATATTTTTATTAGGTAAAAGCAGGTTTTAACTTTTAACTCTTTTAACTTTTGAATAATTTTTTCACTTTCCTTTAATCATAAATGTTTATTCCCATTATTTCCAGTTTTCTAAATCTTTTATTTTATCTCAGTATAATATAAATAATCTATTTTTTCAAAAGTTTCAATTTTATAAGCAAACACTTTTTTAGACAGCTATATTCTCTTTAACAAACTTTATATATAAATCATTTAAGTTAATACACTCAAATAGTTAAATTATTTTGATGAAAAAGAATTTTTGAATTTTTTTAAAAAAAAGAAAAGAATAATTTAATCTTTCCATTGAAATGAAAATTGATGCTGAGCTCCATTATTCCCAGTTTACTAAATCTTTTATCTTACCTCAGTAGTTAAAGATTCTAGAGACTATTGAAAAATCTACTAGAGCGTCATTAGCAAAGGTAAGTGTAATATTTCATCTCTAAATCATGGGACTGGTTTTATTACCTCTCTTAAGGATCAGAGAGAACTATTTGAAAAAAGCTTTTTTCAGTTTTAATAAAATTCTTCCTGTCATTCTAGTTAAGCAGGTTAACCCATTGTTGGACATTCAAATCACTCCAGCTTCTGTTGCTAAAGTCATATCTCAGTTAAACTCTTCCGTGGCTTGTGTTTCGGACCTCATTCCAGTCATAGTCTTACAAAAAAATATTTTCCATATCTCTCTTCAGTTCTCTGTAAACTATTTAATAAGTGCTCAACTGAATCTTGTTTTCCTACCTGTTGGAAAATGACGTCTATAGTTCCAATTTTTCAAAACTCTGGATAACATTCTGACCCTTGCAACTATTATCCAATCTTCTCTCTATTATTAATAATTAGCAAGGTCTTACATCTAAGGTCTCCAAAGAACAGATGTTCGAGAAAAAACCAGACAAATAAGAATTTTTAGAGCATTTAGGAATAATCACAGAAATAAGATGAGACCTAATTAAATGACAAAAAAAAACACACAAATGAATTTTAGTAGATGGCACAGGAGACGCTAGCTCTTTAGAGCAGTGCCCATTATAGAATTTGTAGAAAAGAGAAAGAAGCAACAATATGATAATAAGATAATGGTTGGAGGTTGGCTGCATGAGCAGGTCTAACTATGTTTACAATCCGATTTTGCACCTTGTTTAAAAGAGAAAGGGCATCATTAGAAGATCTGTCTCAAATATATCAACAGTATTTCATACAAGGCCGGATTTGAGATTTATAGGGTAGAGAATAGAATCTGGAGTAAAAAAAGTGTCAAGCTCGATATAGAAATGCAACTTTAGCAGATGCTAATTTTGCAACGGTGATGACTCATCAAGTACATTACCGTTCATAAATATAGGAAGATCTAAATTGAGTTTTATCTGAATTAAAGTTCACCAGCCACTGTGAGCCCCATGCTGTAGCAGAAGTGAGATTCTTATCAAGCTCAAATGCCCCTTCCAAACAATATGAGAGTGTTGGCTTCTTATCATGACAAAAATAAATGGTATCATCAGCGAACAATGCCACCTTAGATATGAGAATATCTGGAAGATCGTTAATGTAAATTAAAAAGAGTATAGGGCCATTAATTAATAGAGTATAGGGATTGAACCTTGAGGAACCCCTGAAGTTACAGAATATGAGTAAGAGTGCTGTCCATCGAGGACAACTTTTATATTTATATATATTTTATATTTATTTATATGTTTTCTAATATATTATATTTATATTTTATATTAATATTTATATTTATATATGTGTTTTCTAATATCATTTTTAGGCGAGTTATTATAATCTAATGCAGCTAGTGCATTTAAAACATGTACTTTTTATGAAAATGTTTCTTAGCAATCTTTATACAAAAGAAACTTTTCTTTTTTAAAATTGATCTTGTTTTTTTTGGCTTGTGGGTCTTTATTATTTTATATTATTGGTAGATATATTTAAAGTATACCAAAATACTACAATGATAAAACACATATTTTAAAACAAAGAAATGAATTTTATAAAAGTATGTGTGTTCATTGAAAAAAAAAAAATTTTAAATTTCAGCCCTAGTTTTCGTCAATTATTATTTGTTTACTGCTAGTAATAGAAGATTTGCTAGTCTTGTACTTTGTTTTTTGCATTTGTACTTTAATCATGTTTTTTTGCTTAAAAATAATTTTTTTGAAATTAAAAAGTTGAAAATAAAATTGAATCGTTTAGAAACTTCTTGTTCACAAGAAAGTTCTAACAGAGTTTCCGCTAGGAAAGGTAACTGTTATGTTTGATATATTTAAAATTACTTAATATTAACTAAATTCTAAAATGTTTTGTAGCGCAAAACATTTTAAATGTTACTAATTTTTGTGTTACAGTGTTGTAAAAATAATATTCATTAAAACTTTTTTTTTATGTTAAATTTTTTTGTCATATCTTTTTAAATTGATTTTGTACTTAGTATCTATGTATCTATAAAATTGAAAATCCCAAATGTATAACATTTTTTATGAAAATTTTATTTTTATGTTATCCCTTTTTTTATTAAATATTTAACTTTTTTTTATACATTCATTTTTACATGTTTAATTTTGTTGCTTGTTCTGTTTTTTGTTGCAAATCGATAATTTTCTTTATTGTGTCAGTGGCTCATAAAGAACCAGACTTTTTTTTATTTGCATTTAACTGTGTTATTTCTTATGCAATTTTATTATTTCTCTAAAAGATTCCTTATTCAATTATCCACCAAACAGTTTATTCATTTTTCAGTTACTTTTATGAAAACTTTATTATGATAAAAGTAATGACCTCCAAATATTCCAAAAGGTTTTCTTAAAATAATACTCACAAATTCTTGAAAAGTTAAAATACTTTTCTTTGTGATTTAAGTTCGTCACAATTTTTTGAAAAAAAATCAAAATTAGAAATGGAATAGATTTGAAATTATTGTAAATCTAAAAACATTTATAATTTAGATAAACAGCTAGATTATAACAAGATACCAATCTAAGTTTGTAGTACTGAATATCATTTGTGATTTTAAAATAGCTATTAAGAGCAATTGGCATGTTATCATGAATGATGTCTCATACAAAAGCAAAGTTTAAGAAGTAGTTGAATTCATCTTTACTTACTTTTATAAAATATATAATATAATAAGTCCAGATTAAAACTGGAAACTTGGCTGGAAAAGAATTATTTGTTTAGGTTTATTTTGATATTTATTATGTTTTTAATTTGAGGTTTTAATTTGAGTATTATATCTCCATTTTTGGAGATAAATACATCTCAAATTAAAAACCTAATAAATGGAGATTTAAAAAATTGAACCAAACATGCAAGGTCATGGTTAGGATTTTTATGGAATTTTCTTAGAGATTTACTTACAATAAGTAAATCTCTAAGTTTTATACATATGTTTTAATCATTCATAAAAATGAGGAAAAGAAGAGAACCCAAGATTCAACCAATGCTTCCGAACTAAGAATTCTTGTAGTGATACAATTCAAACAATTTAAGTGCAACTCTTCTGACATCCTAATAATTCAATTTAGACAGCAGAATTATATGGTCAACAGTATCAAACACTTTATGAAAATCAAAAAGTACTCTACTAGTTTTTAATCAAGAGCATATTTGTCACAGTTATGTTTATGAGTGCTTGGTTTGTACAATTCATTTTATGAAAACCAAATTGAAGGCTATTAGATTAAATAGGAAGACTATTAGATTGATTTGAAAAGTTTTTTAATTTGTTATACATGAATCTTTTAAGTAGCTTGCCAATATTTGAAAGTGAAGATATAGATCGATAGTTACAATAATCTAGTTAGGATCCATTTGTGATAATAGGGACATTTTCAGCAATTTAAAATGTAAATTTTGTCTGGATTGTCTTTGAATTCAAAATGATTTGTTCAATTAAAATGCTCAAAAGATAGCTTAGTTCTTTCTATGCAAGTATAAATATTTGTATTAAAATACTATTTAGCCCAGTGCTTTTTCTAAGGATTATATAGAAGGAGTCAGGATTTTGGTTTTCAAGGTAGAGGTTACAGTTATGTTATGTAAAGATTTTCTGCAATTGTAAAATAATAATCATTGAAATGAGTTTAGAAAGTTTTTGGTGTGAAATGATTTTTCCTGTGATTAATATTTTTTAAATTCAAGAATTTGACAAAAGCATGAAAGAAACAAGTTTGTACTGATTATTTTTACTCTGTAGCTTAAATCATTTGGACCTTGAAGTATTTTAGTAAAATTTTACCATGTTCTGAAAAAAAAAACTCAATATATCATTTCTTAAAGGTTAAAATCAAGAACACAGAAAGTCAACTTTATATAACAAATGTTAAATATTGGATTGACACTTTAAAAAAGGTTTAATCAGTTAATCAGTTTAGTAAAATTACATAAAATATGTATCAAAAATTTATTTGAACTTTTAGACAATAATGATCAATTATTCATCCAATAGTTCATTTTTTTGAAATTTGTTATCTTTGATTCAAATTGGAATTATCTACAAATTTTATTACAACTTCCTTATAATTTCCAACTTTTTATTTTTTTATTAACTTCATTATCTGGATTTGGTGGATGCTAAATCCACCTGAAGAGTATGAGGGCTTTATATCAAACTTCTTTTTTGGATTTTGTCGTAACTGCTGACGACAATTAAGTGAATTATTTCTGGATTTTAAAACAGATTTTTTCAAGCAAAGAAAGTTTTTTTTTTCAAATCTGCTTTGTATTAGTTTAAATAAATTGTAAGTATTTTTTGGACGCTTTTTCAAAATATTTCAGTCTAAAATATTTTAGGTTTTACAAATTTTTAGCATTTTCTAATTACATCTTTGTTGTTTGTAAAAACATTTTTCTAAAACTTTATGTTTAGAGGTCAAAACATCAGTTTTGCACAATCCAGACAGTCGTTGACCGGTAACCCCTCGTTATTTTGAGAGGTCAAAACTGCAATTTTGGACATTCCAGGCGGTTGTTAACCGGTAACCTCCTTGTTAATTTGTGCGCTTTACTATAAATTTTTTGGTGGCTTATCGGTTGCCATTCAATGGTAGCTATTCAGCATCTTGAAGGATTTTAAAAAAATCATAAAGAAATTAAAAAAAAAAGCTATTATTAAAGTATATGAAAATAAAAAAGTAAAAACATTGAACCTCACAGTTTTCAAATGCCAAAGTATTTGTTATTTTATGACAGATCTTCTCTTAATTCAAATAAATATGATTTAAGAAACAGTTTTGCTAAATAACTAAAAGTTAAGAACAAATAAATCAAATTAATAACAATATTGCTATGTTGTTATATAACTATGATATTATATATTCTATTGTACAAATGCAATATTTCAGGTTTTTCAGAAATTAAGCAAGGAGAAGAATGAAAAAGAGATTAAAGTTTTTCAAGAAATAAATAGTCGACTCTTTGGAAAAAACTATTATTGATGAAGATGGTTTTTTCTGAAATTAAACAAGTAGATGAATGAAAAAAAAATTTTTTCAAGAAATAAATGTTAAAGTTGTCGCTATGTAAAAGACTATTATTGAGCTTGATAAAGATGCTGATAATTTTGCATTTAAAGCAGAAAAAAAAATTACAATCTTATCAAAATGTAATGTCTTGAAAAGAGTTGTAATCTACAAAGAAAGTATTCTTAGTGAATTGAAATCCAAGAAAGTAAATATGATAGAACTTAAGGAAGCAAATCATTAATTACAAATTTATGAGTTGTTTTTGTTATTTCATGTAATAAAGTTTTTTTTCTTGATGGTAGCATAATGTTAAAAATACCCATTCCTGGTCTGCAAAACTGTTAAATGCCTAGAAGAGCAGTGGATTGCAAAACATTACTTTAGCAAATCCATGTTATTTAACATAAAGAATGGCATTATTGAAACCTGCCTGAAACGTCAAAAAAAAATTCTCTATCAAATTTTTATAGTTTTCTCATTTTCTAATGAATTTTTGTCTGGGTTTTTCAAATTGTTTTTCAAAAGGGCTAGCAGAAATCTAAGGTCATCAATATAGAATGTCAAAGTTGATATATTGGTATAAGCAAGATTATAGAATTCATGTATATTGTATTCAATTGTATCATTTTTTATTTTCAAATTAAAAAAAAATTTTATGATTAGTGTTTCATGTTTTGAAATATGTAAGAATTTATTTGCATCATTTAAGCTTGAGTTCATTATGAGAAAGATTTAGGTATTTAATATTGTGTTACTTTTGTTATTATGTTATTATGTTATTATAAATGTGAAATTTTTTTATTATGTGATGATATAGGTGGTAACCATCATTCCTAATATGTTTTGTAACATTGAATTCAAAATTATAGGAATTAAAACCACCTATAAAAGCCTCCAGCCTTAAAATGTTAAAGTTAGATCCATTTAAGAACTAAAAATAAACTGGTTGTCCAGTACATTTATTACTTAAAACTTTAAAGAATGTATCTTCAATATAAGAATAAAAAATAATTTTGGGATGTCTTGTAGCTACTGAGATATCTGGACTTAAATTTTCTATCAAAATAGGATTTTTGAAATCCATATGGGCCATTTTGAATTTGTTATGTAGCCAATATCTTAAAAACCAATGAACATTTTAATGTAAAAATTTGTTGATTTATTCTTTTTAAACAAGGAATACAAAACCAAATTTTAAAATAAAGATATCCTTACATAGAAGCTTATATTTTTCCAATGTTTGAATAAATTTGAAACTTAAAAAAAAGCCAAAAAGTAAATCTCAATTGCAATAAAATAATATTAAAAATAAAATAATAAATGATATATCTTGCTCTCAAAATAATCATCTGAATATATTTTTTAAATGTCTCAAAATTTAATAGTATTTCTTCAAATTCTTGCTCAGAAATTTGATATTTATATTTATATTTATATTTCTTCAAATTCTTGCTGATTGACATTGTGCAACTAGAGTATTTACTTTTGCTATAAGATTTACAACGGGAACCCAACATTTGTCTTCTCGCTTGGGCTATTTAAAGTTTACTCCATTTTGTTGCATAAATTTTGGATAAATATCTGAATCATCTGCGATTTCTTGTACAATTCCAAAGTACCACTCATTATCATAGACACATGCAAGATATATTTCGGCATGCAAATCATCTATGCGATCCTAAGACCAGCCTTCTTTATTATTAGTTGCATTAACTGTTACAAGATATGTATCACCTGATATACTTTTCATTTCAAACTTCCCATTATTAATAAAACAGTGATGTGACTGCGTTCCTGACAATCTTTTAGAATTAGTGTGACGGTCATCTAGCTAAGCATTTTCTATATGATCTGTTCTATTAGTTTCAGAAAAACTAATGAATTTAATACCTGTTATATTTTCAGTACACCATTTAAACATTTCATGACAGATAATATTTGGTTATTTTGCAGGCTAGTCCTTGCTACAAGTTATTTTACGGTCCCACCAATGCCATCACATTGACTTTTACTGTGACTTTTTGCAAAAAATGCCACTGACGTATTCCACAGTCTTAAAAATGATGACATAGGTTGCTAAGAGTTTTATAATTTTTGCATTGGCTAGCTGCACCATCACAAAAGTAAAAAATAAGGTTAAATTTGGCAGAACAATTTTTATATCTTCTAAAACTCTAGCTAAAACAGCAATAGCATCATATTGCTGACATTCAGATATTATGCAATAGTTTATTGGTTTGAGTTTATTTTCAGAATCTTTGTAGTAAATAACGATCGAATATAGTGTTGCCTGGCTATTATTCCAATAAAATCCTTGGACTGCGCCTTGTGCTATAAAACTATAATTTTCTGCAAAATCAAGCAAAATAATAATTTGGTTTCGTTGAATATTTTCTTTTAAAATTTGAAGGAATAAGGACTGTGTCTTTGAAATAAAATAGAGTGATTGTAAGTTTTCAATTGTAGAAACAATTTCTTCAAGAAACTCCTGTGAAGATCAAAATTTATTAAACTAATTTTTTAACTTTTTTTAATCGTTTTTTAACTTTGTACAGCAACATATATTATATCATACAACATACAACTATATCCTTATATTCAAAACCATGCTGATTGAAGATATCATTTTTATACTGTTTTAAGTTCTGTACATTAGGGCAGCATCATGACTATGAAGCATACAGCTACGATTCTTAATGTCACATGCTGTTTTTAATAAAAGTTCTTTATATTCAATGTGACTGAGCACTGCATAAGAAATCAACTTTGAATTTTAAAAGAAAGAAAAAGATTAAAAAATTTTGACAGACACAAACTGAATGCACACCAGATGCACTATTTACTGTTATGCACCATTTTGGACGAGACTGATAAAACTTTGAAAATCCTATTCTCTCTCCTGTTTTTAGAAATTCTGAATGTTGCTCTTTTAGATTTACAAGTAATAATTGCTTTTGGATATGTTGTTTTTGACCATTGATTTTAACTGAAACAAGTTCTTTCTTAGCAGGACAAATCCAAAAATATTCTTCGCTCTGATAAAAATTCTTGACATTTGTTTTAAGTGCTTGTGATATCTTATTTCTAGTAATTTTTTTACACTCTTCTAAGATATCTTTAGACATCTTTAGTTAACGCGCTGTTGTTTGTTGGATTGTCTAACTATTTGATGTTAATAGGTTTATTTTTTTCATTTCTGTTTGATTTGGCAATTTTTTCCTTAATGGCTTCACCAAATAAATCTTGGTCTGTCGATTTTTTTGAACTTTTCATTGTGGTTGCTTGCAACCTTGTTTGAAGTAAATTAGAGTTTAAAAAAAAAATTAATATAAGCCAGTAATTAAAAAAAGTAGTAAATGTAAGTATAGAGTTATAATATATAATTATATATGTTATTTTTTTCTTTTCTAGCCTCGGCTATTAATCTCTGCTAAGTCTTATAATTTTGCCAAGGCCTGGTTTTCAAAAAGTCTCACTTTAAGCCGATGGTCTAGGCTGGGGCGCTGGTCACTTTCTAGTCGCAACAATACTTTTGTTTAGTTTCGTAACATGCATCTTTTTATGATAAAAACTTATAGAACTATAGTCATTTAAAGTTATTTTACATCTCAAAGCCTTTTTTTTTTTTCTTTAGTGAAGCTTTAAATAACTCTTTTGCCATCCATTTGAGTAAAATGGTGGGCGAAAAAGGTGTTAGCGAAAGTTTTATGACAATCAAGGTTTAGTAAACTCCAATATTACATTTTTTAGATTACCTGGATCAGGTCAGGCTGTCTTTTCAACCCTTATTGTCCAATCTAGGCCTATACTATTTAGGTTGCAGGCCTACCAGGAATGTGCATTTCTTGTCCGCATGATTTTCCATACTTAATAAAGATCTGTAACATTCCGTATCTGTTAATAGGGTCTTCATAGAGAAAATAAGAAAACCCGTAAAATGCAAGAGAAATTAAAAAAAATAATAAAAGAAATCAAATAAAAAAATAAAAAAAAGACAAATTAATAATAAAAATATAAGTTTTTTTTTTAATTTAAAGACTTGAAGTTTTTTTAACAAAATAATTTAAAGTCTTAGAAAAATGATAATCATTTTAAGCAGTTGGGTTATTGAATTTTTTTATTTTTTTTTAATGAATTTTCTTTTTTGCAATATAAATAAAAAAAAGTAATCTTATTATATATCATTAAACTATTTCATTATTAATTCATTGCCCAAAGAAAACAAAATGTAACATAATATATGTAAATATCTGTAAAATTCACTCCAATGTTACTCATTTTAGTTCTTTTAAAATACTTGTTTTTATTTTATCTAAATATAAAAATGTTTTTTATTTATCAAATGTAATAAAATGTAATTGCATCATACGTATTCAATACCTTAAAATAAAGATTGCATCATCATAAAATGAAGTAATACTTGACCACTACTTTTTTTTTAACCCCACTTAAAATTAATTAACTTTGAATTTAATTTTAGAACTTTTATTCAAAAAGAATAAAAAGCATTTTTAGATTTGTTTTCAGAGATATTGGTTATATAAAAAATTCAAAATGGCCGATTTCCAAAGTCCTAATTTGATAGAAAGTTTAAGTTCAGATATCTCAGCAGCTACAAAACATCCCAAAATTATTTTTTCTGTATTTCTTTTTTTGAAGATACATTTCCAAAAGTTTCAAGTGTTAAATTTACTGTACACCCGGTTAATTTTCAGTTCTTATATGGAAATAATTTTTACATTTTAAGTCTGGAGGTTTTTTTTAGAGGAATCTTACTTCTATAAATTTGAATCCATTGTTATCAGAACGTTGATATCATTGTTATCAAAACTTATCAGGAATGATAACTACCACCTATATTCTCACAAAATAATATAATTTTCACATTTGCTTGTGTATTCAAATTTTTTCTTAAGAGTATTTTTTTTTTATAACTTTGAGATTTGAAAAAAACAATAAGCTAATAATAGAATAAATAGAAATAATAAATGTAATTACTTGAATACATTCTACAATTAATCCTCAATTAATGAACTTTTACTACTGTAGAAGTAATTAATTGAGAATTAATTTTAGCATTGGAAGCAAGTGTGATTTGGATGTTAATGGGTTAATCTATTTAACTGGTATGACAGTAAGAATATGGCCATCTGATTCAAGAGTAAAGTCAGAAAAAAAGTTCTTTCCAGATAACTATGTTCATTATCTCTAGTAATTTGTATTAACATTGGAAATAAGACAATATAAAAGAAACAATTTCAGACATGCATCAAATGCGATAAATACATTTATTAAATAAACTATGTTATTCTTTTGTTTAACATATTCCGTCATTACCAAAATTTATTAACCAAATAATTTTTTTTACAAATAAACAATTTATTTTTTTATTTTCCTATTATTAGTATTGAGAAAAAATATCTAATATAGCAAAACTTTTTTAAAAGCGAAAAGAAATGAACATAACAAACGAATAAACGTAAGAAAAAAAATCAGTCAAAGTTTCTCATAGTTTCAGCGTACATAGCAAATTAGTTTCTTAATTATGTGGACTGATAAAAATCTTTCAAATGTTGTTAAATTGTTATGAAAGATAATGATTTTTTCAACAACGACTCTTAAAAAAAGAATACAAATGTTGTATAAAAATATTCTAAAAAAGTTTTTTTTAATTTACTTTTTTTAATTGTTAATTCTTCTAGTTTGTTTAATTAAACTTAATATTTCGTTACATTTTTGTTTCCTTTTTTAAAGCTTGTGTTTTTTTTTCTAAGTAGATAAGTTTAGCTTTTTGCAGCAAATTATTAAAATGCTTTATAAGTTAAAAGATATGAACTGCGGTAGTCAGTTAGACTAAAAAAATTACTTTAAACATGGATGAACAAGGCGTGTGACCGCATTCGCTTCCCGTTAAGGCTTAGGATGTATGCAGCCCTGGTCACAAACTTTTCCTGCCCCCAGCTATATTTTATCAAACCTGGCCCTGGCCAAATTTCAAATCCGGCCGCTTCCTAATTTTTTGTCAATAATCTTGCTTTACAACTAATTGCAAAAAAATAATAACTAGGAGCAAGAAATCTAGTCCAAACTACATTTAAAGTATTCAACTTTCTCAGTGATATGCAGAAGACAATGAACATTGTAGACACAGTATGTGTTCTAAAAATACTTATGAATGATTAACACAATTTATCCTTTTTTCATTTTTTACCCATTTCATCTTTTTAATGGCATAAATGTTTGGTTGTTAATAATAATACTTTTGTACTTCATGGAAATTGTCAATGGTAAACAGTAGAGTGCTATTGCCAATTGCTGGCTCCGAAAAGCCCATGCAGGATTTTTCTAAAAATGCCTATTTATGTAGTGGTTATCCATATACGAATATAGTAAAATCCATAAGTTTGTTCTATCAACTGCCTATATGGCAAAATCAACATATGAATAATTTTTGAGAATGAAAGAAAAGTTAATGGATAATTATTATCACCCAACAGTTTATTTCCTAAAACAGTATATTGTGTTTAAAGTATTTTTATATTGTTTAATAGCTGAACAATAAATAATCCAATAAATCCAAAAAGAAAAAAAAGTATTGAAATTACTATTGTAAGAAAACAATAAATGATGTTTTCTTACAATAGTAATTTCAATACTTTTTTTTCAACTTATTATTACCCCAGGTAAACATGACAATTATCTAGTAAAGATTGATAATTTGAATGGTTGAGATTCAGTCACTAATGAACTTTTTCTGTGACATCTTACAATTATTAAATTGAGTCAAATTATATGCATTATAAGTGCATCAATATATTTTACTATTAGGTCAAATTTAGACAAGATGAATAATTTTAAATAAATAGATTCAAATTAAGACTTGATAAAAAATCTTGAATAAATATTGGGTCATATTTAGACAAAATAAATAATATATCTTTTCCATAGACTTTTCCATAATCAATTGTATTGTTTAATTAGCAGCAGCATTTTTTGACCAATAGCTAAAACATTTAACGAATAATTTTAGAATTTTAATTACACTCTACAGCACTTTTTTTTTTTATGAACTTGTTGGTAACAAATTTTATATTTCTTAAGAGAGCAACATACTATGAATGTTTTTCGATATTTCCTGTTTTTTTGTTACTCTATTCTTTGATGCTTGCGGTTTTGCAAAAGTAACAGAAATAAATTCTAGAAATTTATTTCTGTTACTTTTTTAAAACCGCGTTTTCAATTCTTGACAACATAGTGCTCGATTCTTTCTAAAATTATTGTTTCCAAAAAAAATACCTGATGTTCATTTGTTAATAGTAAATCAGTTTTACTTTTACTTGGTTGTATGAGGTTAAATTTAGAAAGGGTTGCAAGAAAGTTTTTGAATTGTCATTTTTCTAAATTTAGATCTGCTACAGTTGTATCTATTTTTTTAAATATTGTATTGTAGGCAATGACATTCAACTCTCAATGTTAAATTGAAATCGGGATTGGTGTCAAATGCTGATTGTTGGTATCAATTTGATTTTTGTCAGGTTGTTTACTTTGAGACAGTATCTTATGTTTGAAAAAGAGTAGCATTAAATAAAATCAGATTTTATCATTTTTGTCTTTATCAACAACTTTTAGCTTCCTCCTTTGCATTTAAGTTATGTAGGTTTCGATTTTGTTCTAAACCACAACTTAATTTATTTTTATGTAATATTAGTAAGTATAACCTTAAAATACCTTATCAAATCTTACAAACATCAAAGTTGTAAATAAAATATTTAAGTGTTTGGAGTAAACTAACATTAATATTATTTACTAATGAGTAAGTAAAAATTTTTATTTGGTTGAATAAGTTGCACTACGTTATTAGCCTTACTACAAAATATTGTTGAAAAATTGCGTAGCTTTTTCGAAGTCAATTTGTTAATAAAAAGTTATGTTCTTTAAGAACGTAAATAAAAATTTGTGTTCTTTAAATAAAAATTGTTATTGCTTGTAATAAAAGATTGTTATTGCTTCTAATAGAAGACTGATATTACTTGTAATAGAAGATTGTTAACAAAGTTATAACATACCTGCATTGTAATTTGTGTTAAAAAGTATCTGTTTCTAATAACATTTGTTTGCTCACTGCAGAGTTTTTTTAACGATTAGGTTAAACATAACTAGCTTACATTGTGTCTTTTAAATTTTGTCTGCGGTGGTTGTAAAAAAATATTTACATTAAATTAGGCGCTTCAGTTTATGTCACAACTGGAGACTTTTTACAACATGAAAGTTGTAATTAAATGAAGGATTCAGCTTGGGAAAGCATACCTGTTTCAAACAAAAGATTCACAAATATAATTATTAAAAAAAACTCATCAAAATTTTTTTTAAATTAATTTTGAAAAGAAAAAAACAAAACACATCCTAAGTGAATACAAAATACGAAAAAAAAGTATAATGACAAAAATGCAAGTCAGTTACAAAAACACTAAATGCTTCATAAGAAACAGTTATAGAATGATTTGGTTAAATTGTCCTTCACTAAAATCCAAAAAGTTTTGTTTATTCTGAAGTTTTATTAAAAACTGAGTTTTTGTTGTTAAAATTGTGTGCAGACATATTTAAAGTTTTAAATAAAGATCCTTAGTTCAAGCATTTTCAAATTTTTAATTAGCAAAATGTGAATTTTCTAATGTTTTGGCGTTGTTTTTTTAACATTTTTGTTGTTTACGAAGTTAACAGATACACTTTTTACAGTAACTCTAACAGGGTTTGAATAAATGAAAAAATCTAGCTAATGAATATCATAATAAAAAATTTTAGTTTAATCTGTTAAAAAATGTAAGAAAACATGTTTAGTAGCCTTGATTTTAATGATAATGAAAGTAAAAAAAAAAATTCTTGATTCATTAGAAAATAATGTAGCTTTTTTTTTGCATTTGAGTTCAAGTTAAATTGTCATTAAAATTTTGAGTAATAAAAAAATTTTTTGCGGATTTTTTGTTACTTGAAACAAAGTTTACAATAAGAAATTTTATCTCAAGTGTCATTTTTTTAATTCTATGAAATGCAAAGGAAGAGCATACATTTTTGAAGAAAGAATTTTTATTGCTTGTAATAGAAGATTGTTATTGCTTGTAATAGAAAATTGTTTAGAACATTGATTTTTAGTTTTATTCTTTTGTAAGTTTTGTGTTCTTTTGTGCTAACAAAATTTTTTTTTTGAAACATTTAAATTGAATCATTTAGAAACTCCAGGTTCACCAGAAATAACTTTAAGATTTTGTGCAAACAAAGGTAATTATGTTTTTTTTTTTTAATTACTTTACATTTAGTATATTCCAAAATGTATTGTAGTAATCAGGTTTTAATAACCTTTTGTTTGCTTAAAAAGTAAAGGTAAAGCTTTAAATGTAAGATCAAAAAAGTGAATGGTTTTAGTTATTTTAGTGGTTTTTCGTTGTAATGGTGAATGGAAGATCAGTTTTACTTTTACTTGGTTGTATTAGGTAAAATTTAAAAATGATAGCAAGGAAGATTCTGAATTGTCATTTTTCTAAATTTAGATCTGCTATAGTCATATCTATTTTTGTAAATATTGTATTGTAGGCAATTGCATTCAACTCTCAATGTTAGGTTGAATGCTGAATGTTGGTATTAATTTGGTTTTTATCAGGTTGTTAATGCTTGTAATAGAAAATTGTTTGGAACATTGTTTTTTACTTTTATTCCTCTATAAGTTTTGTGTTCTTTCTTGCTCACGAAAAAAAAATTTGTGAAACTTTCAAATTGAATCATTTAGAAGCTCCAGGTTCACCTAAAATAACTTCAAGATTTCCTGCAAACAAAGGTAATTATATATATATTTTTAATTACTTTACATTTAGTATATTCCATAATGCAATAGCAACTAATTGCAAAAAATTCTAACTAGAAGCAAGAAATCTAGTCCAAACTACTTTTAAATTATTCAACTTCATTAGTGATATGAGAAGACCGTGAACATTGTAGACAGAATGTGTCACCAAATTGTTCATGAATGATTGACACAACTTATTTCTTTTTCATTTTTTACCCATTTCATCTTTTGAAAACTTAGCAAAAAATTTTTTATTTATCATCTTGCAAGAATATTTATTCAGTCAATTTCTCATAGCAAACAATAACAAAAATAATTAAAAAATTTTAAAAATAAATAAAAAACAAAACAAAAAAATTAATGACAAAAAAATAGTACATGTTAAATTTTATTTTATATTTGTGCCACTTTTGATATTTTAAAATTTTGTTTGTGTCTTTGTTATAATGGTTTTATAACATGTTTTTTCAGTTAATCAAAAAAAAACATTAATTATTACAATCTTTAAATGACATCTTATAAAGAGTTTATTTTTTTATATAACTATTATTAATTTTTTTGCTTGAAGCAATATAGCTCTTGCAATTACACTTAAAGCAATATAGCTCTTGCAATGATTTCGTTTATATTTATAAGTTTTATTTTGCAAAAAATAATAGTTTAGAAAAATAATATTTTATAATAGTTTCATTAGCATTATATAAATAACAGATTGCGCAATATCAAAAAAAGTGAAAAAAGAAGTTTCCTTATGATTAAGAAAGAATTTTGATTAAGAAAGTTATTTAAATTAGAAACGATTAGTTGTTTTTTTTCTCTCAGAGTTTCTTCCCTTTTTTCCTTTTTTTACAAAAAAATAAGTTCCTTGTTATAACTTGCATCAAAAATATTTATAAAGCGTATGTTTTTTTTTTTTGTCTTAAGGCAAGTGAAACCGCAACAGTAAATATTTTTTAATAAATGATACTTGAAAACTTAAATCTTTGTCAAAAAAAAAGGTGCTTTAAGTACAGTAATTTACTTGAGTTTTTTTCTTCGCAGCAAGTAATACTTTTTAATTGCTAATAACTTTTTAAAAGTAAAATTTTTTTTCAAATTTTAAATTATAATGAAAAAAAAACAAACATATTTTAATTCATTTATACAAATGTCAAGAAAAGAAAAAAATTAATTTATGTTAAATTATAATAAAAAAAGTTATTTATTCAATATTATTAAAAAAAAAAAAATTGAAACAAAATAGACATTTCACAAGATATACATTTACAAAATTTGTTTTTCGTAAATAGTAAAATAAACTTGTTTTGCGGTAATTTATTTTATTGTGGTAGTTTTAAAAATGCATATATGGTAAAATCACCATTAAATATTGCAAATCTGATAAAAGTTAATGGATAATTTTAATCACCCAGCAGTTTTTTTTCTTAAACAAAATTTGTTGTTTTTGGTAGAGTAATCAAATTTTCTCTCTCTTTATATGTCAAATTATACGCATTATAAGCGCATCAATATATTTTATTTATGCAATCAAATTTAGACAGGATATGTATTCTTAAATAAATATTAAGTCAAATTGAGACAAAATAAATAATATATCTGAGATTTTTCCATTATCAATTGTATTGTTTAATTAGCAGCAGCATTTTGTGACCAATAGGTAAAACATTTACCGATTAATTTTAAAATTTTATTTACTCTCTCCAGCACTTCTTTCTTCATGAACTTGCTGATAACTTTTATGGTAAAATATTTTTTTCTTGAAAAAACAACATACATAAAAACATAAAATATCTAAAAACATGATTGTTTTTCGATATTTGCTGTTTTCATGTTACTCTATTCTTTGATGCATGCGGTTTTGCAAAAGTAACAGAAATAAATTCTAGTGATATATTTCTGTTACTTTTGCAAAACCGCGTTTTCAATTCTTGACAACTACAAATATTGTATTTTAGGCAATTACATTTATGTAATATTAGTATACGTAACCTTAAAAAACCTTATCAAATCTTATAAACATCAAAGTTATAAATGAAATATTTAAGTGTGTAGAGTAAAGTAACATAAATATTATTTACTAATAAATAAATAAAAAATTTTGCTGAATGTTGGTATCAATTTGATTTTTGTCAGGTTGTTTTGAGACAGTGTCTCACGTTTGAAAAAGAGTAGCATTAAATAAAATCAGAATTTATTATTTTTGTCTTTATCAAGAACTTTTAGTTTCCTCCTTTGCATTTAGGTTATGTAGGTTTCAATTTTATTCAAAGCCATCACTTAATTTATTTTTATGTAATATTAGTATACGTAACCTTAAAAAACCTTATCAAATCTTATAAACATCAAAGTTATAAATGAAATATTTAAGTGTGTAGAGTAAAGTAACATAAATATTATTTACTAATAAATAAATAAAAAATTTTGATTTGTTGAAAAAGTTTTGCTACGTCATTAGCGGTGCTACAAAATATTGTTACAAAAATAGCGTTGCTTTTTTGAAGTCAGTTTGTTAATAAAGTTTAATTGTTCTTTAAATGAAGATGTTATTGCTTGTAATATGTAATACTTGTAATAGAAGATTGTTATTGCTTGTAATAGAAGATTGTTATTGCTTGTAATAGAAGATTGTTATTGCTTGTAATAGAAGATTGTTATTGCTTGTAATAGAAGATTGTTTCTTCTTGTAATAGAAGATTGCTATTGCTTGTAAATAAATCCTAAGCGATTACAGAATACGAAAAAATAGTATATTGACAAAAATGCATGTCAGTTACAAAAACACTAAATGCTTCATAAGAAACAGTTATAGAATGATTTGGTTAAATTGTCCTTCACTAAAATCCAAAAAGTTTTGTTTATTCTGAAGTTTTATTAAAAACTGAGTTTTTGGTCGTTAAAATTGTGTGCAGACATATTCAAAGTTTTAAATAAAGATCCTTAGTTCAAGCATTTCCAAATTTTTAATTAGCAGAATGTGAATTTTCCAATGTTCTGGCAGTTTTTTTTATCATTTTTGTTGTTTACAAAATTAACAGATACATTTTTTGCACGAACTCCAACAGGGTTTGAATAAATGAAAAAATCTAGCTAATGAATATCATAACAAAAAATTTTAGTTTAATTGTTAAAATTTGTAGGAAAACATGTTTAGTGGCATTGATTTTCATGATAATGAAAGTGAAAGAAAAAATTCTTGGTTCAGAAGAAAATAACGTAGCTTTTTTTTTGCATTTGAGTTCAAGTTGTAATGTTAATAAAATTTTGAGTAATAAAAAAAATTTTTTGTGGATTTTTTGTTACTCGTAACAAAGTTTACAATTTCATTGAGATGAAATTTCAAACAAAAGTTTGAAATTTCATCTCAAGTGTCATTTTTTTAATTCTATGAAATGCAAAGGAAGAGCATACATTTTTGAAGAAAGAATTTATATTGCTTGTAATAGAAGATTGTTATTGCTTGTAATAGAAGATTGTTATTGCATGTAATAGAAGGTTGTTATTGCTTGTAATAGAAGATTGTTATTGCTTGTAATAGAAGATTGTTATTGCTTGTAATAGAAGATTGTTATTGCTTGTAATAGAAGATTGTTATTGCTTGTAATAGAAGATTGTTATTGCTTGTAATAGAAGATTGTTATTGCATGTAATAGAAGGTTGTTATTGCTTGTAATAGAAGGTTGTTATTGCTTGTAATAGAAGATTGTTATTGCATGTAATAGAAGGTTGTTATTGCTTGTAATAGAAGATTGTTATTGCTTGTAATAGAAGATTGTTATTGCTTGTAATAGAAGATTGTTTAGAACATTGTTTTTTACTTTTATTCTTTTGTAAGTTTTGTGTTCTTTTGCGCTCACAAAAAAATTTTTTTTTGAAGCTTTTAAATTGAATCATTTAGAAACTCCATGTTCAACAGAAATAACTTCAAGATTTTCTGCTAACAAAGGTAATTATATATATTTTTAAAATTACTTTACATTAAGTATATTCCAAAATGATTTGTAGCCATAAGGTTTTAATATCCTTATGTTTGATTAAAAATAAAGGTAAACCTTAAAATGTAAAGAGGTAAAAAAAGTGACCAATTTTAGTTATTTTGGTGGTTTTTTGTTGTAAGTATAAATTGTATTACAGTGTTGTAATACCAGAAGTTATCCTTGATTTTTTTTGAAACTGAAAATTTGGACCAAGACCCAATTATATCACTAGTAATACTTTGCTCAATATGTTTATTTGTGCAGTGGTCTTGTTTGAGTTTCTTGAGTTTGTGTTTTAGAGCTATAGGTTTAAGAGAGGGAGTTGCATCAACAAAAAATATATATATTTAAAAAAATTATATGGAGAGAATTTGTTTTAAAAATACATATCTATATAAAAAAAAAAAACTTGCTAAAAATTCGTAAAAAAAAAAAAAAATGATCAGCGTAACTAAAGTTATCCTTGGTTTCAAAGTACTAAGAAAGATTTTAGATTTTTTAGGGGCAAAAAAATCTGCAATCAGAGGAAATTTTTCAATCTAGACATTAGACCAGATCTCAGCTATAATTTTGTCAACAAACTAAAAATTATAACATACCTGCATTGTATTTTGTGTCAAAAAATATCTGTTTTTAATAACATGTGTTAGCTCACTGCATAGTTTTTTTAACGATTAAGGTTACATAATTAGCTAATATTTTCTCTTTTATATTTTGTCTGTGTTGGTTATAAAAAAACATTTGCATTTCATTAAGCGCTTCAGTTTATGTCACAACTAGAGACTTTTAACAACATGAATGTTGTAATTAAACAATGGATGCAGTTGTAATGAATCAATGGATGCTTGGGTTTTTAAAAAAATTTTATTAAAAGTTTTATTAAAAGCTGAACTTTTGTTATTAAAATTATGGGCAGACATATTAAAAGTTTTAAGTAAAGACATTTAGTTTGTATATAGTGTACTAACACATTTTTAATTTGCAAAATGTGAATTTTGAAAAGTTTTTGGCGTTTTTTCTTAACATATTTGTTGTTTATAAAGTTAACACTTACAATTTTTACCGTAACTCCAACAGGGTTAGAATTAATGAAAAAAATTAGCTAACGAAAAATTTTACTTAAATTAAAAATTGGAAAAATAGGAAAATACTTTGTGGCGTTGATTTTCATGAAATTGAAAGAAAATATTTTAAGAAAATAATGTAGGTTTTTTTTGCATTTGAATTCAGGTTGATATGTTAAGAAAAAAAAAATTTGTTGTGGATGGCTATACTCGTAACAGAGTTAACAAAAACAAAGTTCATCTCAAATTTCATTTTTTTTTTTAATTTTACGAAATGATAAGGAAGAGCATAGATTTTTGACCAAAACTTTTTTTATCTGGTACACTCAATTGTGGTTCAAAGTCAATAGACATGCAAGTTTTGCAAGCCATGACTGCAATGAAAAGAAAATATCTGAAAATCTGCGCACTTTATTCAAAATACTGAAGCAGAAGCACCAGCAAACCTTGCTGAGAAAACCTCAGTTTTCCTGTGCTAGCTTTAACATTAATTAATGGGTTGGCAGTAAAAAGCTTTTAGTAAAGTTAGCAATTAAGTAACTAATCGATAATAGTTAATAGGAACTTAAGTATTAACTGCAATAGACTTGTATGACATGTTTTTACTGTGTTTCAATTATGGTCAAAATGTTTCAATGGGTTCGTTGACCTTCAGGGTGAAATGGTAAATTGTAAAATGTAAAGTAAAAATTAACATCTTAACAAACAAACATTTCAATTAAAAATTTCGAAAAAATCTTAACAAACAGAAATAAAGTTAAAAACAAAATAAATAATCTTAAATATAATCTTAAAAACAAAATAAATGTTCTTAACAAACAAACCTTATTTCAATTATATTACTCTTTAGTTCATTATCATATTAACTATGTAAACATTGCATGGGGTAGTACTAATAAAAGTAAACTTGAAAATTAATTATACATAGTAAAATTGATATTAAATAAAAACAATGAAATATCGCCATTTAAACTAAAAGACGATTATTTAAACTAAAAGATGACTACGTAACTTTATTTCCCTTTTGGAGTTAAATGAAAAAGCTTGACATTCTAAACAACAGAAACGTTTTTAATTTAAATTAAAGATAAATAACAGTTAAAAATAAAAAATAAAAAGATTAAGAATATTTCTTTTATTTACAAAAGATGTGTGAAAAAAAACAACAATAAAGCAAAAGAATCTTATGCTTTTACAAAATCTTGTAGATTTAAACTTTTGATTTTTTTAAATTCAATCAATTTTTAATTTTTTAGTTAAACTTTTCTATTCTCATTGGGATGAAACATTTTGAAAATAGTAAACATTCCCTTCTATTAGTAGCAGTAATGACTTCATAACTTTTAATTCAATTTTTTGTACAGAATAGGAAACTGCTTTCTAATTTAAACTGAATGCACTATTTAATTATTATCAAGTGAATAATACTTTATATACTTGATTATATACTTAATAAATATATTATAGACTTATACTAATATAATATATATTAGTGTAAGTATATATACAAATATAATACATAAATAACTTATATACTGACGTTTATTTTAAGAAGTACATTGTGAAACTAGTGATGTAAAATTTTTTCTTTTGTTATTTGTGAGCACGCTTTCTAAAGTTTCAATTCAAAGTTGTATAACAAATAAACTTATACGTATTGTTTATTAAAACTTTTTTTTTAATTTTTAGTTTCGATTAGCACTAACTTTTTTAATATTTTAAGACTTTTAGCTTAACTGATTCGTTAACATTAAGTTATTTTTACATTTGTACATAAAGTGTTAAGTTATTTTTACATTTGTACATAAAACAAATATTGAAAACATTGTATATATTGAGAGCTTTCATTTCATATAAAAAAGACTTTGCATAAGTAAAACGGTGTAATTCGGCCATTCCAGCCTTTTTATTGCTTCTTGCTTAAACAGAACTCATCGCAAAATGTAATAAGAAGTCTTTACTCAAAATAATAAAACGAAAATCTAAATAAACACTTGGTTAAGAATTCAAATTAATTGTAAATTCAAATTTCAGAATTAAAATGTAATATTTGTTATGTATAGGTTCTGAATTCAAAACTATGATACCTGTACATTCTAAAATATTTAAGATGTGATGATGATGATGATGACTTTGATCAGTTGTTTATATTTAGATACATCAGAGATGTGCACAGCACTGAAAAATTATTATCGTGAAAACTATGGGAAAATAAATGAAGTTCAACCACCATTAAAAGTACCTGCAAATGTTGATCTGATGGATAATTTTGTTGATCTATGCATTGTTGATGCAGTTAATACTCAAATGGATGTTGTTTTTAATTTTGAACGAAAAAATTTTCTTGTAAAGCAAATGAACTATAAACCTATTCCATATAATGAAATTTTTATGAAAGAAAAGTCTGTAATATTAATATCTGGAGTAGCTGGTATTGGAAAAACATGGTTGCTTCGAAAATGTTTGCTTGATTGGTCAAATAATTTAATTTGGAAAAGTGTTGAACTTGTGTTTTATTTGGAATGCAGAAGGCTTAATCAATATCCAAATATTTCTAATCTTAATGAATTACTAAATGTTTTCTACAAAGATATTATAAATGATTTCAAAATTAGTAATCATCCTGCACTGTTTATAATTGATGGATTAGACGAGTTTAAATATTTAAATGAGTTAATAAATTGCAGTTCAAGTTGTAAGTATCCAATCGTTAATGCTTTAATAGAAATTCAAAACTACAAATATGTAGTTGCTGGTAGAGTTTATGCAATTGATCAATACCAAAGTATATCTACAGAGCATAGTAATAAGTTAACCGTTCAAATAATGGGATTTAACCAAAAAGGAATACTTAATTATATAGAAAATAAAGTTAGAGAAGAAAAAAAAGATGTTGTAAAAGAAACGTTAAACAGCTCTCCAATTGCAAAAGCCATGGCATCTGTTCCATTTTATTTATGTTCCATGTGTAAAATTATTAGTGATTCAAAAGAAATAAATAAAAATTCTTTCTTAACAATGACAAATTTATATGCAAGTATTTTTTTATACTTTTTTCAAAACCACATCATAAAAACGAATAAATTAATGAATAAGATAATTGAAGACGATTCCAATAAAAAATATATTTTAAATATTTGTAAAATTGCATATGAATTGTTTGTTGAAAATAAAGTAATTTTTTCAGAAGAAGAAATTCAAACTTTTATCATTGGTTTTGATAACAATGAAAATAATCTTTTTGGATTTATAGAAAAGATTGAAACAAATCTGGAATGTTATTATCAATTTGCACACTTAACAATAATGGAGTTTTGTGCATCTGTATATGCATATAATTGTTTAAGTATTGAAGAGATTATAGCCAATAAAAAGCTGAAGAGTTGTTTATCGATGATTTGTGGATTAACTAATAAAAGCCAAAATAGTTTAATAAAGTTACTTGTTAACTTAAATCCTTCAAAAAATGGCTCTGAAGAACTTTTGTATTCTATTTTAGGTAAGTTCTATTATGCAAAAAGATATGAAAAATATATAAATTTTTACCTTATTTTTCTAAAAAAAAATATTTTGTTATTTTGGGGGTAAGTAGAGTAATTCTGTCATTTCTAAATTTTTTCTTGTTTTATAATGTTATCATGTATATAATTTATATTTATTTATTTTTATACTATTACAAAAACTTGATTAAAATCAATTAATTTGTTTTTAAAACAAAAGAAAAACAAAAAATGGTTTTAAAATAAATATTGAATTATTTATCAAATTTTTAAGCTTTTTAACTTTATGACAAGTGTTTTTACCTTAACTAAAAATAAGCTAAAATTGTCATCAGTAATTATAGTTAACAATAATCAAAGATTATCAACAAAAAAATATATATCAATCTGATGACAGATTGCATATTAATAATATTAAACCATTTTTAATATTAGCGATTTTAAATTTAAACCAGAATTAAGGCTGTTCGTAGCAAGCGTTGTTTTTTTTACCTAATTTCTCAAGTCTTGTTTTATAGGTAAGTATAATGTTTTTTAATCTGTTATGTGAGTTATTTTTTAATTCATTTTTTTTCTTAATAGGTAATACTTTGGTAAACTAATAATAATATACTAAGTTATTTTTTTTAGTAGTCCACTTAGTAACTCACATATTTCACTTTTCTTCAAGTGACTTTAATATGTTAATGATGTCAAAGAAAGATAATATAAACGAAAACCGCAATTATTTTTTTGTTCCAATTTTTTTTTTTTCTATAATATTTTATACAGAAACTTATTTGTTTATGTTCTCTAGCACATTTTAAATTAAAAGTCACATTTTCAAGCCTTAAACTTGGTTTATAGTCATTTTATAAAATGTGATCAAAAAAAATCTCGAAAATTTACTTTTGTTCGCAATTCGCTAGATTCTCATTTTATAAAAATTGTTGCGATAGTTACGATACGTTTAACTATTAGCAAAACGGTTGTTTACAATTTGATTATAATTTTGTTCGAATTTTCTGAAAGATTTTTTGAAGTTCGATGATCGAGTTTTTGATATTTAAAATCTCACAATTTGGTTTTTTTTCTTAAAATGTTTTAAGGAATCATTTTGTCACCATCGTTTATTGAAATTAACACTGAATAGCTACACTTTTTAAATTTAGTAAGTTGTAAGTATACTTCAGTTTTAATTGTCGTAGTTAATTAATAATTTAAAAAATCTTGTTTTGAAACTAAATTCAAATCGTTACAAGACCATAGCTTGAAATAATTTTTTTTATAGAGCATATCATTTTTTTTTTGATACATTAAATTATTTCATAAAATTTAAGAATAAACAGATCTTTTGATTTAGTTTAATTAGAGTGAACAGTATAATTTCGTAGAGAAATCTGAACGTTTTATATCAATTAAACATTTTTGAAGTTATATTGATTTTAATTTAAAGCACATTTTTTTAATATAAACATCAAAATCAAGCTTGCCTTATTGATTTTTAAACATTTTGAGATCTTAATCGATTGTAATTTTAATTGATTTTCTTTTCAATCTATTTAGTTACTATATATTTCCACGATTTCGCACTTTTTTTTTTGTTAATTAACAGTCGGTCCAAGTTCAATATTACTTACCGGAATAAGATATAATTCCTGTAATTAATTTTTTTGTTTTTTTTTTCTGCTTAAAACGTATGTTTAATTTTCGCCGAGAACGTCTGTAACTTTAGCTTTAAAGAATACAGAGAAATATCAAATATATAAAGTAAAAAAATATATTTATAAAATGATTGTGTGAAATAAAGATTTTATCGACTTTTAATATTTGTTTTATAAATATTTCTAAAACAAAATTTTTCCATTTTATTAGCGAAAAACGTTTTGGTAGAAAGCAATAGATTCGTTGTTAGTTTTTATTTTTATTTTTTAACATTAAATTGATTTAAAGATTTGTTTTTAAGTGATATTTTTTCACTTCATTCTTCTATTTACCATTTTATCTGGTTTGCCTTGAAAAGTTATTGGTATTTTTTTAACCTAAAATATGAATATTTGTGTTCGGTTTGAAAATGCCACTTATATAGACTTTTATTTGAATTTTTATTTGGGAATCTAGAATTAACGTATTTAGTAAAATGTATTTGATGCCAACCCTGGTAGCTATGCTTTAACAACCCTGGTAGTTATGCTTTAACAACCGTGGTAGCGATACTTTAACAACCCTGGTAGTTATGCTTCAACAACCCTGGTAGCAATGGAATTATTTTTAACTATGATTTTGATTATTATTTTGCAATAAGTTTTAATAATCTTTTGTTTAAAAAAATTTTTTTAAAGTTATAAAAATCTTTTGTTTTTCGTGATCTGTTCTTATTTCTTTTTATAAGTATTTCTTATTTCTCTGTGAAATTTTATTGTTTATTCTAATTAAAATTCATCACATAATATATTTCATAATATAAAATATACAAGTTATAAACAGATTATATTTTGTATTATAAAACATAAATTCTCTGTGATGTTTTTTTTTTTTTTTTTGAGTTTAAAATAAACGTCGAAATCGAATATTTAAACTCTCACTCTTTGAGTTTTTTTATGGTTTTATTCACATATTTCAAAAAAAGATAGTCGAAGGAGATTTCTAATATTTCTAAATTTAATTTTTTAATACGAATTCGATTTACAAACTTTTATTTAAAATCTGTGTTTGAATGAAGAACGATTTCCTTGTGTATTATTAAAACAACTGAACGATGTTATTTTTGTAAATTTAAATTAATTTCTACGTTGGTTTGAAATGAAATGCGAAGTACTTTTTTTTTTGTTCATATGAATTTGTTTTATATTTTTTTAAGCATGTTACATTTATAATAAAATAAAGTTATTTTGTATATTTAATAATATTTAACTTTAATTTTAATTTAATTTATTTATGTATTAATATGTAGAATATCATAATTTCGATTATTATTTTAACTTTTTTTTATTTGTTATTTTATTTTTGTTTTTTCTTTAGATCGTCTACTTGAATCTTATTATATTGATTCATATATTCGTTTATTCATTGAATGTTTTTATGAAAGTCAATCATCATTAAATGATAAAATAAAATTATTCGTCGATAAACCAGATTTTGATAAGATTTCGCTTGGCGATGGAAAAACTTCTTACGAAACTTCTTGTGAAAATTATTTCGTAAATCATTACATTAAATCTGGAAGAAAGTTATCGAAGTTACATGTTGATAAAAATATTTTAAGTGATGAAGAAAAAAATCTTATAATTCAATGTTCAACAAATGTTCGCAATGTCTACTTTTGGTGTCCAATTAAAATCGAAGGATTGAAACCGAAAGATAAGATTGAAGTGTTGTCGATATTCATCTCAGATGATTTAATAACGAAAAAAGATTTTGAAGAAAATTTTCTTCCGTGGATTAATCTTTGTGAAGGATTATATCTTTACCTTCACGACGACATCGATTTCATTGAAGATATTTATGAATGGATTCGTTGTTCGAATGTCAAGAAGTTGTCGATCGTGTACCGTGGAAAAGTTTTTTATAACCTCGATGAATTAAAAAACTTTATTACACTGAAAAATGTTTAATATCTTAAGTAAAATATAAACTATAATTATAAACTAATAAATGAAATATTTAATATATTATTTTATAATTTAAATATACGAATTAGTTTTAATAATATTTTAGTTTTATATTTTTAATATGTTTAAAATTTAAATTAATAAAATATAATTAATTTTATTTTAAAATATAAGTAATAGTAAAATCATCAATTATTTAATATATTATTATTATTGTTATTATTATTATTGTTATTATTATTATTATTATTATTATTATTATTATTATTATTATTATGCAACATAATTATTTCTTTCAATATATATTTATAGTAATGCAACATACTAAAAAGTTTTTACACTTTTTTAGCAACCTCTTAAATTAATGTTTAAATTTTTAGTTTAATTAACATTAATTATAATTTTTATTAAATGAATATAATAAGATATATAGTTATAAATAAATAAATAAAAACTAGAATTATTTTCGTTTTCTTTTTTGATAAATTGATTTTAAATAACACAGACGTAGTGTAAAATTTTTTTGAGGTTTTAAAATATTTGAAAATATTAATAACGTTATGTGGAAATCTTTTGTTTAATATTTTTATATTTAATGTTTTTGTTGAATATGTTTAATATTTATTTTTGAAATAAAATATTAAATATATTTTATAATATTGAAAAAAATTGAATTATTTTAATTTTCGATTTTCTAAATATATTTATGTTCATGAAAAACTATTTTAAAAATTTACGTGTTTTCGCCATTTGTTTCTTCAAACGATTTTTGTTGTCAAAATAAAAAAGTTCGAAAGTTTTGTAGAATTTTTATTCGAAGTTATTTTGTTCGGAAATAAAAGTTTCATTTAAGTTACAAATAACGTTGTTTACTTAATTTTAAATTAATAGTTAGATATTAATTTTAAAATGTTAACATCTTAAAAAAGTTTCTTTTGTAATAAAATTAAATTAAACATGTTAATTGAAGAAAACTGTTTCTTAACTTAATAAACTATAACAATTTTTCTAAGAGATAAGTAAAGATGTACCATGTTTCGTTTTAATCATAAATAGTAAAACTTGGTGTATATTAAGTTTATAAAGATCAAGGGCATTAAGTTTCCTAAAAAGAGATTCGTAATTAACCATTTTGTAAACGCCAAATATAATTCTGGGGACATTTTTTTGTTTACTGAAGATTTGTTTAGTTAACTGAAATAAGTAGTTTCTCAAGCAATATTGCAGTAGGTAAGACAACCATTAATAAATAAAAAGTATATATTTCATATTATATAAGATATAGTATTAAAAAATGGTCACTATTTATAGCATAATAAAAATAAAAAGTATACTTTTTAAAGACTTTGTATTAACAAATAGTCACCCTATATTTAGCATAGAAAAAATTTTTGAGTATTTATTTCTAATAGAATTTGTATGAAATTTCCATGGTACAGTTTATGGGGGAGGTGGGGTTACTCAAAAACGTACTAGGGGCGGTTTACCGGCGCTTGTTTTTTTATTTCTCCTCAAACTTGATTTTTTTTTTTTTAACGAAAGCAATAAAATTCACGAGTTAAAGAAAAATCATTATTATGTTATGTAACAGAATGTTTTATTAGCCAAATTCATTTCAGAAGCCTGGTCTCGAAATTAATTCGATGTAGGGAAAAAAGTAAAGATGGTAACTTTGTTATTAAAAAAAATTAATTAAACAATACCGTCGCTGCTGCTATTAGTTCCTAATTCATTATGATTAAAAACGTAAATGATACTGTAAATGATTTGGCACTTTCGAGGAATTGCGAAACAAAACGCAAATGTATTTATGTTATTTAAAGCTAAAAATTAAACTAAAGCCTAATAGGCTATTGAATATAGTTATTGAATAGCAAACCTGTATTTTCAATGCAGTCTCACTTAAAATACCTAAAATTAAAGCTGAATGGTTATCAAACAAGATATTTTACGATAAGATAATTAGTGAAGATGTCATTTACAGATATTGTGACCATAAAAAGGAAGGACTTCCTGAAAAAGCATAAAGAATGCTACGAAGTGAAAATTAAATCACTAAATCTCGTCACGGTAAGAAAGGAGGCGTGAACTTCCTGGTTAAATGCACTTCCGCGGTGCTCTGTGACAAGACCGTTAGGATTTCTTGGGGCACCTAAAAAAAAAAAAAAAAAAAAAATCTAAGAGTATAAAATTATATAGTCGCTATTTGAGATTAGTTGTCTTACTTTTTGATTGATTTAATCCTGAAATACAACATTGCAGTTGTCCTGTTAGTTCAAGTAAGTTGTGTACTTTCGCTTACTTTCACTTTTGTGTTTTTTAAAACACAATGATAAAATACTAACTGCAATGAAAACTATAAAAGAAAAGATTCACTCTATCTTGCACAGAACAGTTACAAAGTGTAACAATTTTTTAAAATTAACAGAGTCCTTAAATAATAATAAAAAAAGAAATGACATAATTGCTATATCAGCAAATCCAGAATAAACTATTTTTAAAAAGATGTATCATTAATTGTTTTAAAATTGAAATAGCACTTTAAAAAAGTGGCTGTTTATCTGTAACGTGTTTATTTTGTACTAATTAAATTGAAATTTAAACGCAAATCATCTGTCTGTCAACATTTACATTATAAATAGTTACAAAGAACTGCCTTTGTTTTATCAGATTGTATTTGTTTTAATACCTAATTATTTGATTTAATTATACTTCACATAGATAACACTAAATTTGAAAACATTGACCTCTATATCAATAAACTCACAGAAGATTCAAATAATAGTGATATTTTAAGAAAAATTACACTTTTAAAAATAATACCAAAACTGTCACTAATATCATTTTAAATAACACTAAAAATACTCATGTACAAAGCACTTGTAACAGTTTAAAAGGCATATTTCTCATTAATAGAGAGCGTTTTAACACTGGTATTGTAAATATTGATCTTAGTAACCGCATGGCTCCAAAACGAGCCATGCGGTTACTAAGGTCAATAAACTTAGAACAAAACACAAAATAGTGGCATGATTTTAGAAAACATAAAATTACAGCTGACTGCCAACTGTACAGCTGTTGACTTTCTAATTTACTTGGTTTTTTTTGGGAAACTTTTAAAGTTTTATATTATATTGGATTGTTTTTAAATATAAAACCAGGCTTCTACACCAGGTCTAGGCCATTTAGAAAATATTCAAAAAGGTAAATTATTTGAAAACTTCTTTCACAAGCTGAAGTTGAAAAATGCGTATACTTTATTAACCTAATGAACAATAAATATAGTTGTAGCCCTGATAAAGATATGTAACCCTGATTGAAGTTTGTTAGACTAGAAAACTCAAAGCTGTGTTGATTGTGTTGGGCCATGAAGAACAAGTAGAAAATTTCCCTCAATGTTATGTTCAATGCCAGCTACAGATTGAGTGTGCAGATACAAAACTTTATGTTTTTTAATCATACCTGCTAGAGACCAATACATCAAACGTTTTTAAATTTAACAAATAATACTTTATTAGTCATTGTTGAAGAAACAGAAAATTCATTACATGGTTGGAAGAAAATGAAAAACTGAAATTATCTTGAAATCAAGTTTTGCAATCTAATTTCGCTATGTTAAAAATCAAATTTGGCAATTTGGTTTTGTTATGTTAAAACCATTAAGAAAATTTATAAAAAACTTAAAGTTTGTTCCCATTGTAATTTATTCGAGATAAAAGCAATTTAAATATTTTGAAAATTTTATTTTTGAACTTGTAAATATGAAGGGTTCCTTTTATAATTTTTATAACTATAATTTTCTTTTTGCTGAATTGTATTTTTGTTTCAGCATATCACTTTGTTTTTATGATTGATTCAATTTTTATTTTAGCTCATCTTTTTCCATATTGTTTAACTGGAATAATAATGTCTGACACAATGTTTGTATTTTATCTCTTTTTATAAACTTGTTTTAAACAACTTTATATAGGTTTTTTGTACACTTTTCTATCTTGGTAAACAAGAGTGTTTTGAGTAGACCATTAGAATCTTTTGATTTAAAATTTTTATAAAGCATAAAGCAGAAGAACAAATCAATTAAAGCGTTTTAAAAATCTAGCCAGAAAAAGTATAAATATTAGGATGTAGAACACTTGTTTTTAATTTTTTATCAAACTGAGAAGCTACCATTTTTTAAATTAAAAATAATAGAAAAAACTAAAAACAGACTTTTTTAATAGTAATAGACTTTTCGTCGAAATTTTGTTATCAAAATTGTTTTTCAAAATCTGAGATTATTTGATAGTTGATATTGTTAACTTTTTGTTAAACTATTTTCGTTACATCTGTGCATATGACAGAGTAGGGCATTATGAGGACCTTAAGCGAAAACTGAAATTTTTAAAAAAATAATTATGATGGATGCAAAATTTTTTCCGAATAAACAAATTTTAGGGATCACTACATATATATTTGGGTACCCGATTTATTTTTCTTAAAAATACAAAGGTTTTAAAAAAGCAGCAAAAGTGCTAAAAACCCAGACCACTTAGTAATATGAGCACTTTAAATAAGCTCAACAAAATAACATTAAGTAAAAAAATACAAATCTGACAATTAGAACTAGTTTTTCGAATAAAATGATTCGTTATCAACAAACTTATCAATAAAAGTTCAAATTTTAAGCCACTTTTTATTGAAACAATACTATGTTTTATGCAACAAAAAATAAAGTTATTAATTTTTTCAATTTTATTTATTCAAACCTTTAAACAATACCGTTACAATTGTTTTTGAATTTATTTTTTTTGAATTTAAAGAAAGATATTCAGTAGGGGAGAGGGGGGTAATGGCGAACACCTAAGCGGGATTGTTAATTAAAGATTAGTTTAACTATTCAGTCACCAAAGTCTCAAAAGCAACTTTTTATAAATCTTATTATAAAATAAAAATTTATGGCAAAATTGAAACCATTGGTGTTCGGAATTACCCTACGTACATGGGGTAATTCCGAACACACCGGGGGACAATCACAAACACCGTTGTGAAATAACGAATAAAATGCTAATTGAATTAACTTAGTAGAAAAACTATACTATGCAACAACAACAACAAAATGAAGTGGTTTTATACCCACAGAAGCTGCAACAGAATGTTACTCAAGAAAAAAGTTGCATAAAATTATCGGAAAAAGTTAAAATCAAATTATAGTGAACAACAATTGCAGCTTCATTACACTACTGCACGTCTGGAACTAAAAATTTTCTCTCAGCAGGTAAAAAGAAATTGTCAAATTTATTTTTCTTTAATGCTATTTTTACCATGTTCAGAGTTACCCCGCGTTCGCCATTACCCCACTCTCCCCTATTGTAAAAATATTAAAAAGTTTTACTATGTTTTTTTTTTTTTAAAAAGCAATTAAAACCACTGCACAGTGCGCAGTGGGACGTTGGGTGGCCAAAATTGAAATTTTTTATACTTTTTACAACTTTTTATGTGGTGAGTTCATTTGCTAAAACATTCAAGATGAAAATGTGAAAATATCAAATTTTTAAAATATATCAATAACGAGATATTTAGTTACAAAGTGAAATTTTTTTGTCAAAACGGTCATCCAAGAGGGATTTTGTGGGTAATGTTCCGATCGATTTATGTATAAATAATTTTTATACTTTCTCAGACATTTACACATTGATTGGAAGGTCATTGAGGCTAGTTTTAGATAGTTTAAGTTAAAAAAAGTATTACGAATGTAGTCGTGAAAGTAGGTCCAAAATATGAAAAAATATTGCAAAATAATAGGGTACTTTAACTTTAGTAGAGCAGCAAAACTGATTTACAATTCTTTATTAGGTGGTCTCAGCATTTGTTGATGCTAAATTTGCTCAAGCAAAATTTTATTAAAAATGTAATGCCGCACCTTCTTGCCCTTTTTTGAATTAACTGTTTTTTAGTGACGCAATGTCTTTAACAATATTTCTTTTCTGCATCTTTAATAAATGTTGGATCCAGAATTGTCATAACATATGAACAATATAATATATAGATAGTTTAAAGAAATTTGAAATCTATCAATGAATTTGAATTAAGTATAAGATAATAAATTAAAATATTTTATTAACTCATTGCCCTCGAATTTGGGCTAGTGGGTAAACCTTTTAAGAGTATTTTGTTCCCATGCTCCGATTATTGCGATTTTTTGCAATGCGTTCTTGTTTAATACATTCGTTTATTACAGAATGTATCATTATAACTAAATACTATTCTGTAAATTTATTGCGGAATGCTATAGAAGATTTGATTACGACTGTGTGGTTTGTGATTATAATAACTCTTAATTTATAGTAATTAAGCGGTTTTTAAACTGCAATTTTTGAGGGTAATTTGTGGGTCGTTATCCAATATCAATTTAAGTAACCTTTTGTAAAAATAAGACTTTGATTTAGTAAAGATAAAAACAGCTTAATTTTTTGTTGTTGTTACTGAAAGAAAACCACCCATTTCTGTTGTAAAAAAATACTTTAAATAATGGAATCCAAAGCAAATACTTCTAGATGCGATGAAATATGCTCAAATTTATCCGGGAGGGAAATTATCAAGCACTTTAGTCGCTCTAATACCGTCATAATAATTCTTAAAAGACTTTTGAATATATTTCTTTAGTAGTAAGTATTCGTGAATGTAATACCCTAAAACTTTTAAATTTATTGAGAGTTTTGTATATCAGATATATAGAAAAGTGGGAAAAAGTAAATAAACTTAATGCTAGATTTGAAAACCAGTATAAAAATGAATTGGTAGTCCAGCTTTTCCAATCGAAAAATATACTAATTTATCTAATAAGAAAAAAGCGGAACGTTCATCAAAAAAGTTATTAAAACAGATTCAATTGAACGAGTTTTACTTGCAGCAAGTTTACAGCATACAATAATCAAAACTATATCATGGTTAAGCTTCTAAAAAATGTTATAGAACATCAAACTGAAGCAATTCAAATATTACACAGATTAAATAACAATGACGTGTTGTCAGATGATAAAGTTTATTTCATCGACTGTAATCACACAAAAAAAAAAAGTCCACCAAAAAAATTAATAACTAAAACAAAAAAGTTTATCAAAGTAGAATTAAAGGCTATCATGAAGAACACAGGCAAAAGATTAGTTGATTTGAATCAAGCAACAATTTTGAAGCATTTGAAAGAGAACAATAAAAGTTGTAATATTATTGAGTTCCTTTGGGACTAGATAAAATTTCTGGAAACGCTAAATATCATCAAAGCATGGATTGAGTCGATGATAGCGATTCAGATTTAACAACAGTAGCAACAACGCCATTACAACCAACATTACACAGTAACATAAAAAACCTAATGTGGCTCAATCTTACACTCAAATTATAAGATTCTGTCGACCTATCTACATGGAGCTTACAAAAGAAAAAAATGAGATATTTAAAATCAATAAGATATAGAAAAAGAAATATCACTTTTGAACCCTATTAGAGTTGATTTGCAAAATGGCAATTTTTTTTTGTGGATTTTATATTTATCTTGAGCATGATAGATGGGAAAGTTATGGCGTTCATCACAGACAAGTCATCTATGCAATGCTGTCCTTTTTGTAAAGCAACACCTAATAAGTGATATAAAAAACCTCAAAAAATTCAATGCAAAAAAAGATGCTCTTGTACATGGCCTGTCCCCATTACACCGTTGGGTTCGATTTTTTGAATGCTTTTTACATATTGCCTATCGTATTGCATTAAAGGTTTGGCGCGTATTTAAGGGATATAAACAAATGTAAGCTGAAGCAAAAAAACGTATACACTTTTTAATGTAAAGAAATTTGGGATTGAAAATCGACAAGCCAAGAGCAGAAGGATCCTTAAAATTCCAGGAACTAACATAATTACATAACTAACAAGTGCTCAAGAGAAGAAAATTTATTTGGTGCAATAAACTCATCAGATCCAATTATATGTACATTATCTTTGAGTACGATATCTAAAAAATAAAACTTATATTCTTCCAAAAGAAGTTACAGACTTTTTAGTACTAGAAGAAGTAGACCATCATCATCTTGTTACTGACAATATACAAATTAAACAATTAACAGTAACCAACTTTCTAGGTGCTTGTATACATGAAAATCTTTCATGGAAATATCACATTAAAAACTCATCAAGTTAAATTTCAAAAAGTATATTGTACAAAGCAAAAAATGATTTAAATAAACATACTTTAGTACAATTATATGACTCATTTATTCATTGTCACATAAGCTATGCAAACATTGCTTTAGGTAGTACAAAGAAAAAATAAACCTTTTTATTGTCAGCAGAAGCATATAGCACGTCTTTTATATTTTAAAGACCGTTATACTCATGCCAAGCCTCTATTATTTGAAAGGAAAGTTTTTAATGTATATGAGCTTAACACTTTTAATATTCTTTGTTTTATGTTTAAATGTAAAACCAATTCATCCCCTACTTCTTTCCATAATTTGTATTCATCAAAAGATAAAAATAAATACATTTTACGCAATAATAATTTTATTAAGCTGCCCATTTTTCAAACAAATATTTTTAAACTTTGCATTGATTATCGCGGACCTTTCTTGTGGAATAAAATAGTTTTAAAAAATTTTACTGAGGATTTTATTCATCAAAGTTACTACTTTTCTTTTAAGCGAAAGCTGAAAGAACTCATTTTTACAATCGAAGATTTAACAATATACTTTTGATATTTTTTAGTGATCTTTCATTTTAACCTCTATTTAACCATTAGTTTATAAAAGTTATATGTGTATCATTATTAACTGTAATATTTATTAATGTATCTTGCATTTATAACGCAATACTTTAAGTTTCATACTTCGTTAACTTATCTTTTATCTTGTAAATATCTTATAAATTTTAACATGATCATTTCTTAGCGGTGCTCGACGACAAGACCGTATGTTCTTCTACGAGCTCCTGCGTTCTTTTATTATTTAATAACGATCATTATATATATGCATGTATGTATGTATGTATGTATGTATGTATGTATGTATGTATGTATGTATGTATGTATGTATGTATGTATGTATGCATGTATGTATGTATGTATGTATGTATGTATGTATGTATGTATGTATGTATGTATGTATGTATGTATGTATATATATATATATTTTTTATTAATATATATTTGTATTTTAAATATTGTAACAAAATGCTTATTTAAAGTGTAATAAAAAGAACAAAACAAAAAAAAAAAAAAAAAAAGTAGATGTTTCAAGCAATGGCAAAAATAATGATATCACACCAGATGATGACAGCGATATTGATCGATTTAATGAAAACCCTAATACAGATGTAAAAATTGATGTTGATTAGAATAAAAAATAACAGTAAAGGAAAATCTTGATTTGGCCATTATATATATCCCAAAAACCCTCCCCGGGAAAATCTTATTTGCGCTAATGCTACACAGTTAAGATTCGAGGAAACTATAGATTAAAGTTATGTGAAATTTTGAATTTTACATACTTACCTATATACATTTTGTTAAAATTTTAAAAAAATTGGAAAAATAATTTTGGCCATCCTTTCGTATGTTACAGTCCGACTGTGCAGTGGTAACATTTTATTGAAATAGGTGGCAAATTATGTAATCGTTGTATTTATGTGGATATCAAGCCTAAATTGAGTAAAATAGATCATATTTTTAAAAGATAATACTTTTTATTTTGGTGTTATGCGAGCTCATAGGCGCAGCAAATAGGGGGGTGAATCCACATGAGCACTGGGGTGAATCCACATGAGCACTGGGATTTTTTTATATGTGATACCTTCGGGCATTTTTTAAATAATGGACAATTTTTAAATGCTCCAAACAAGTTAAGTTCATGATTAAGTCAAAATATAATGTGATTGCAGCCCGGAATGAAGACCTTTCAATACTCTCATGCTGGGGTGGGGGAAAACTTTATTTGAAACTTAAAATAAATATAATCTTCGAATTAATAACAATTTTATTGCCCCTTTTTGCCGTAAAACCAAAGACCAGTTTTAATGTTTCTTACCGAGGCCTTTATCTCTGGAAAATAACATTCTTACTAAACTTTTATTTTTCCACCCAACTGACTTTTGCTTCATTCAAACAAAAACTTAAAAAATTAGATTTTTAATTGATACTATCTTGATTTATTTTTAATTCATTTGTTGATGTTGTTGTTGTTGTTTTATTTTGTATATTATTTCGTTTGACATTTTATCTTGGCTTTTTAACATTTTATCTTGGTTTTTAAATACTTTTGCAAAAAGGTGTATCATTATTTGACTACAGACATTGTATTTTAATTAAAAGTTAACCATATCTTGTAAAGGGCTTCATGACAAGATCCTCCTGAATCCTTCTAGAAGTCCTGTCATTACTTATGTAAAAATTATGAAGTATATGTAGTTATTGTAATATTTTTAAACGACAAAATATAAAGAAAAAAAAAAGTTTTAATACTTTATATAATATTATTTATATAATTAATAAATTTATAAAGTAGACAAAAAAATATAAAGTTATATTATACAGACTATACAGTTTAGAACTTTACTCTTCTACATCTATATCTATTAATAGATTTTCATCAACATTGTCAATGTTTAAAGATAATTCATCTAGTCATTAATTTCATCTAATTCTATTTCATCTGATTGATTTCTCTATCAATGCTATAAACTGCTTTCAAATTTTTAAATTTTCTTACTTTTCAATCTTTTAGTTAATGAGATTGAACTAACTAAGATATCAGAAGTATGTATACCTCGAATGAAAATGTCAAATAAATTTGTTTTTCTACTATTTTTCCTTGCATGATGTTCACAACCAAATTTATAAATTCTTTGTCAAGATTCAACCGTTTTCTCTCCCATTAAACCAAATGAAACTGATAAATTAATAATAATTGCCCAAGCATGCGCTAATACTTTGTGAATGGAAGCTGGGACCTAGAACTAATCATATGTCTCTAACAACTTTTTATATTTACATATTAGTATTTATCAATTTTTTCCGGATCAAATAGTCTTTCCAATTGATTGTAATTAGAATGATATGTAATCTGATAATTTTTTCAACAATTAACAAAATTATAAGTTTACATAACATTCAGAGGGCCAGAAAAAGCTCGTCAGTATAAATTTCCGGTATTACTAGTTCCTGATCCGCCAGTTCTTGGTTCATTAACTCTCAAACCAAATTCTTCAAACATCCTATCATGAATAATTTTTTTTTCTCAATAATTATTTATCTTTTAAAACCTTTTTTACTTTCCAAGTTTTTCTTTCAATTCTATTTGAAATACACAAAATAAATTCAAAAACCTAATTCAAGCATGTAGTGGGGAAATGCCATAGCTCAAGGCCTTCCTATCTGTATCACATCCTTCCTTAAAGATTCTTAGATTGCTCACCTGGCTTACTCAATGGCTTGTCATTATTTTATTGCATTAAAAATAATATGACATCAATTGCTCCTACTCCAGTAGCAACATAAGTAAGATTAATATTATTAAATCAACAGAATAAGATTTTTTCTTTTATTTTTTCCATTTTTTCTTTTATTTTTATTTCTTCCTTTTCAAAGTTTAAAATTTTTCATTTAGCTAGCTTTTTTTCATTTTTCATTTAGCTAGCTTTATTTTATTTTATTTTTTTTATTATTTGCCGTTTGTTTAAAACTCCAACAAAGAAATTACAATATTAGAAAATCCTGGCTGGAACAAGAAGAAGACTTTTTCTTATCACCGAGTCCCATTGCATTGTTGTTTTTAGACGTTTTTTAAAAATTTACATAACTAGTAAGTGATAAATATAACAGTATAAGTACCTACAAAACTTCAGCAATAAAGTAAATTTTTGCTAACAATCTTCCAGGAAGCTATGAATCACAAAAAATTCCGTTTTTTGTTATTAATAACTTCCACGTTATAAGTTTAATAAGTTTTATTAAAAATAAAATATAAATAAGTATTTAGGGCTGATTAATAAATATCAGCAAAAACTTTAAACCAAAAAAGAAAGCAATTAATAAAAAAAATCTAAATGACTTATTAATTCAAAATTTTAAAATTGTTTTAAAAAAAGACATTTGAAATCTAGTATATCGAATACCATGTTTAGTAAATGCTGTTTATGGGAATGACAAAGCTGTTCACTGAAAATTTGGTAGAATATTTATGAGAGATTTCAAAAATATTCTACCAAATATTGGAGATAACCCACGTTTTGCTTTAAACATAAATAACATTACTTGATGAATATAAATATATAGTATATAAATATATAAATATATAAATATATAATATAAAATATAATATAATAATATAAATAAATATATATAATATATATAATATGATAATATAAATAAATACATAATATAAAATATAAAATATATAGATATTTAAAGCTCCAAGCCGACGTAAGAGAGTTTCGCAATGTGCATTCCTGTTTGTCCCAAATATTATCTTGCAAGCATGGTTTTGTTTGCTATAAATTTACATAACTAATAAGTGATAAATAAAACAGTATAAGTACCTACAAAACTTCAGCAATAAAATAAATTTTTGTTAACAATCCTCCAGCGGAATAATAAAAAAATAAAATAATACAAATCATGGAAGTTATGAATCACAAAATATTCCGTTTTTTGTTATTAATAACTTCCACGTTATAAGTTTATTAAGTTTTATTAAAAATAATGCTAAATAATAATAATAAAAATAATAATGATAAAAATTATTAAAAATAAGCATTTAGGGCTAATTAAGAAATATCAGCAAAAACATTAAACAAAAAAGGAAAGCAATTAGTAAAAAAATCTAAACTGGATGATTCAATAATTGAAAATTTTTTAATTGTTTTAAAAAAAGATATTTGAAATCTGGTATATAGAAGTCCGTGTTTAGTAAATGCTGTTTCGAATCAACATTAAAACTTTCCAAAGTTCAGTTTAAAACAAAGTCTTTTTTTTCATTAAAAATATAAAGAAAAGTTTTCCAAACAAAAGGTACCCGATATTGAATTTTTCTCGTCGTTATTTATAGGTCTTAAATCCTTGCTTTTTCTGAAGCAGCAAATCCAAAACATTTTAACAAAATAAACGTGTACATTCGCATGGTTAGATATTTTAAATGAATTCTTCAAATAAAACTTTCTGATGTACATTAAAAATTTTGGAATGATACATCGGTCCCATTAATTAAATTTCAATTTAATGACCAAAAGCATGCTTTCCGTTCAAAATTCAACGCATAGTAATAGTAATATATTTAAATAAGTCCTCGTAGATAAAATGACAAATAATTAAAAAACAAACTAACAAAACCTACAAATTATACAAAAATTTATGGTTTGTGAAATATAAACTTTAAGTAAAAAAAAGCAATTGTTATTTCATAGCAAGGAAGTTGATATCAAAATTGGGAAAAAGGGAAAAAAGATTGCTTTCATTTAATTAAAGTTTACATCCATGACAAATAGTATCTAAAAAGCCAATATTTGTAGCTGCTAAAGCACGAATTATTAAACGTGCAGCTCATCTTCAGTAAAAGATGCACTGTTTGCAGCTGTAGAAAAAAAATACTTGTCAATTCTATTCTTAAATGCGTTAACTGACGGAACCTTTTTGCATGCTGACGGCAAGTTATTCCAATCATTGACAATACGATTTGTAAAAAAATTGTGACGAGCATTTTTATATGTGAATTCACGAATTAGGACGTTGGAAGATGATCTGCAAATTGGTGGATTATGCCAATTGATACTCTCAAAACCGTTTTCTAGCTTAAACTGTTGGATTAAATCGCCACGTCTCCTGCGAGTTTCCAAAGTAATAAAATTGAGCCGCCGACACCTTTCAGCGTAAGGTAATCCTATTAAATCACGAGGTACTTTTGTTGCTTTGTGCTGAATTTTTTTGATTTTTTTGATGTCACCTTTTAAGTAAGGATACCATACCGGAATAGGGAATTGCAGGTGCGGCCTTACATATGTAAGTGATGTATTTCCATCATTCATTACATATTCATGATTACTATTTCCATAACCAAGGTGCATAACTTTACATTTTGGAACATTTTACTCATTAGCCATTCCTTTGACCATTCTGTGACAATGTTTAAATCATTTTGGACGATCCGGCAATCAGCATCGTGAAACTCTGGTCTTATTTCTAGTAACAGTTTAATGTTGTCAGCATAGATTTTATGAACTGATTTTAACTTATCCGTTAAGTCGTTCATATAAATGATAAATAATGTTGGACCAAGTACAGACCCTTGAGAAACTCCGCTTAGAACATCGGTCCAGTCGCTAGAGTGTTCACCTAAAACAGTGCGCTGTTTTCTACTAATCAAAAATGACTCAATCCATTTTAGAACATTGCCATTAATCCCATATGCTTTCAATTTATGAAGTAGTCTACGGTGAGAAACTTTATTAAACGCTTTCGCGAAGTCCAAAAATGCAATATTGACAAAATTTCTTTTATTTAACGCTTTCGTGATGTAGTCGACACTCTCCAATAAGTTAGACGTGCATCTTTTTTAGACATAAATCCATGTTGATTATGTGAGATGCAGCTCGTTTTTTCGAAATATTTAGTTATCTGTTTCCTGATAATCTTTTACATTACTTTACATGGAGCTGATGTGAGAGACACTGGTCTGTAATTAGCGGCATCAAGACGACTTCCTTTTTTAAACAACGGTATGACGTGTGACTGTTTCCAAGCTGTAGGTGTTGAGCCTTCGGACAGTCCTTTATTGTAAAGTAAAGCAATAGGGTAAATCATTTAAGCTGCGCATTCTTTAAGTACTTTTGGACTAATGTTATCTGCACCAATAGATTTATTCGGGTTTAAACCTTTCAAATAAGCTAGCGTTGCTTCAAAATTAATAATTATATCGCTTAAGTCCTCTTGATAATTCCTTCTCTCAAAAATAGGTAACTGACTACTTTTACTATCATTAACAAAAACTGATTTAAAGTGTTCGTTAAGTCTGTTTGCGATATGTATTCCCTCTGTTAACGTTTCACCTTTTGCATCAGATATAGCACTAATAGATACATGAACATTATGAGCAGCTGTGAACTTAAGAGCAGCCGTGGCGCAGTGGTTAGAGTTATGGCTCAGAACCCAGAGGTCCGAGGTTAGACGCCAGCTCTAACCTAAATAGCAACATTGGTACGGAAGGAGGCGTGAACTTCCTGTTAAATGCTCCCCCGCGGTGCTCTGTGATAAGGACTTCTGGGAGCACCTAAATAACTACAAAAAAAAACAAAAAAAACAATCTGTTGCGCCTTAGCATAAGCGTACACCCTTTAGGATTACTTTTATCTGATGCTAGTTGTGCTTCAAATACTCGAACACAACGTTTACATGCTTTCTGCACTTGGCTTCTTAGTTTCCTATATTCACGAATCAGTGTCGCTGATCGCCAGTTAGTTGCAGATAAATAATTGCCCAGTTGTTTTTTTTTTGCTTTATCATAGCCAGTACCTCCTTATTCATCCACGGTGCATTACGAGTGGTATGGACTTTTTTAACGGAATAAATTGCTTGCTGAGTTTATCATATTTATTGCATAAAAGTTCATAGCACTCATTAGTGTTTTTATTTTCAAATAATTGCTTCCAGTTAGTTTCCATAATCTTTTTACCAAAATTTATATAGTCACCTTTATTAAAGTCATATTTTTTGTTTGAGAAAGTAGTCTCATTTTTAGAAAGGACAACATAATCCCAACTCAATATGCGATGACCTTGCGACGAATTACCTAACGGTAGAGAGCTAGATAAGTTGATTATTTTTGTTGATAAGTCTGTAATAATTAAATCCAAAATGTTTTTTGCTTTACCATTAGATGCTTCGAATGTTCAGAAATCAACTAATTGTTGTAGATTATGATTAGCCAAAGTATCAAGAAAAACACTTGCCGCACTATATTGACCACTTAATAATTTGATCCTGTCATCATAGTGCCATTTGATATCCGGAAAGTTGAAATCACCTGCTAGTAACATACAACTATACGCTTTTCAATCAACAGCTTGCTTAGCCAATATAACTGTTTAATTTATATCATTTATTTGCGATAAAGGTGGTCTATAGACACAACCAATAAGAACAATTTTGTTACCGATTTTAATTTCACACCATATTTGCTCGGAGTTGCTGTTGTTTAAAATCTCTCTCTTAGATGACGATCAGATACCTCATTCACGATTAAATCACGCTTGATGTAGATAACAACACCTCCACCGTGACTAATTTAATTTTTCTTTACTAGTGAGTAGTTGTTCAATTGAGAAGCAGATATTTCAGTAAACCATGTCTAAGAAATAAAGACTAAATCATACATGTTTATGTCACAAAGTGCAGATAATTCGTTTATTTTATCCGGATTAAGGTGGCTCACCCCTATTAAAATCAAAAAAAATATATATATATTTTTTTTGAATTATGCTATTTTAAACATTAAAGTACAAAATCCATAAGCAATTTTTACTATTATGTGCTTTAAAAGTAACAAAAAATACAATTATTGTGATCAACGCACTTTCCTGCTCCTTAGCAACGCCTTAGCAACGGTGTAAACAACTATTTTATTAATTAATTCTTGAACATTTCCACTAGAAATTTTGAAGTATTTCTTAGTGTTAGATCTATTATGCTTATGTTAAATCTATTATGCTTTTGTACTGTTCTACAAAATATATCATTTTAAAAAAATGTGCTCTGTTTTATTATTCTAATGTATTTTAACTGAAAACTTTATGTCTGAATTTAACTGAAAACTATCTATCTGAATATGGCAAACAAAAGAAATAAAGTTAGAAATTTAAAGAGAAAATATCAAGGAAATAGATATTCAAGGAAAGCAAAGGAAGTAATTGAATGTAGCAGGAAATCAGAAACAACAAGCGCATCAAAGCTTAAGAAAAACTTTAGTGCTGAAACAAATTGTGATTCTGAAGTCGACAATTTTTTCTTTATATGTAACTTTAGAATTATTAAAAATATATTTGAACAGTATTCAACATGCAGTAAGTGTAATAGCAAGCTAACTTTTTTGAATAATAAATCTGTACGTATGGGATTTTCTATTGGAATTACTATACAATGTTCAAACTGTGACTTTGAAAGTACATTTTATTCATCTCCATATATAAATCAAAGTTCAAAACCTGGTTCAAGCCCATATGAAATAAATTTACGTGCTGTTATGGCATTTCGTGAAATTGGACGTGGTAACGAAGCTATGTCTACTTTTACTGCTATAACGAATATGCCTCCACCTCTTTCGAATCACAGTTATGACCTTACAAACAATAAATTACATAAAGTTTATAAGAAAATTAGTTCTCAGAGTATGAAAGCTGCTGTATCAGAACTAAGAGAAATGATAAATGCAAATGCTTCTGATGATGAAATTATTGACTGCGGTAGTGGTGTAGTGGTAGAGCGCTCGCCTCATAAGCGAGAAGTTCCGAGTTCGATCCCCACCACGTCCCTGGTAGTACCGCGCTCAACTTGTTTCTCCGCGCAGCGGCCTTGTTCGTCAAGGTTCGTGTTTCGGAGTTATAGAGTTGAGAGAGGGTTGTAACCACAAAAAAAGTAGCCTCCTCGACTGTAGTGGCCTCCTCGGCCTTGGGGAGGTCAATAATTAAAAAAAAAAAAAAAAAAAAAAAAAAAAGACTGTGGCATATCAATAGACGGAACATGGCAACGTCGTGGATACTCTTCCCTAAATGGTGTTGTTGCTGGTCTTTCACATGAAAATAAAAAGGTGATCGATGTTTTTTCTTTATCTAAGTTTTGCATGCAGTGTGAAGTACATAAAAGAATAAACAATCCTATTGATTTTGAATATTGGAAAGCTACACACAATTGCCAGGTTAATCATTTTGGCACAGCAGGGTCAATGGAAGCTGCTGGAGCTCAAGAAATATTTCATTCGTCAATACAAAAATATAATTTAAGGTATACTAAGTACCTTGGAGATGGTGACTCAAGTTCTTTTTCTAATGTTGTTAAAAGTAAACCATATGGTGATTGTATTATCGAAAAGCTGGAATGTATTGGCCATTATCAGAAAAGAGTAGGCTCTCGTTTGCGTCAAAAAATTAAAGATTTTAGAGGCAGGTTGTTAAGTGACGGTTAAAAAATATCTGGAAAAGGAAGATTAACCAATAAATCTATTAACACAATGCAGAACTTTGTTGGAATGGCAATAAGACAAAATAAAAATAACCTACTGTGTATGAGAAATTCTGTAATAGCTTTACTTTACCATTGTACAAATTTTCCTTATGAAGTTACTCGTCATCAGTTTTGTTTAAAAGGGAAAACAGCTGGTGCAAATGGCAATCAGATAAAGTTACAGGTAAAACAAGCTATAAACAAAAAATTAACTTACCAGTTGCAGTTATGGAGGAAATTAAACCTATTTTTCAAGAATTGTCAAACCCTAAAATGCTAAGAAAGTGTTTACATGGAATGACACAAAGCTGCAATGAGTCATTTAATGGTTTCATATGGCAGCGATGCCCTAAAGCTACTTTTACTGCAAGAAAAATTCTTGAAATAGCTGTTTATTCTTCTATTTTAAATTATAATGATGGATTTACTTCCTTAAGGTATGTTTTTAAAATGCTTGGTTTTCCTGGAGGTATTTATTTCGAAAAAGGAGTTTTCAAAAAAGATAAAAAGCGACTATCAAGTATGTCAAGAAAATCAACTGATATTAATAAAAAAACTTTTATACTAGTGGCAGTTTTTAAAGAAACTTTTATACTAGTGGCAGTTTTTAGTAACTTTTCACAAAAAAACTTTTCGTTTTTATGTTGTTTTATTTTTAAATGTGTTTTTGAGGACTTTCTTATTTTAATATGTTTTTCTTACGAAAACGTTAATATTTTCAGTTTGGTTAAAGCTTTTATCTTCAAATTTTCACAGTATGTGTATTAACTTATTTATGAGGGCTGGAACTAGAATTGTAACATTTTAAGTATAAATGAGTTAGTTTCAATGTAGTTTGTCAGATTGACACAGGCAATTAATCGATTTCGGCACATTTATTGCTGCCATTTTAGTTTTTTTTAACATTTGAAAAAAATTTTAGTTCCAGCCCTAAAGCAACTATTTAGCTACAATTTGGCAAAATATGGTGTAATTAGTGCAAATTTTACTCAAGATATCATTGTTTTAGATAAGGTAAGATTTTAGACAAATTATGCTGACTCAGCATCAAAAAATGCAAGTTTAATTTTTATTTTGAAAAGTTAAAGTTTTAATGTAATTTCCTTATATGAAAAATTAAAAATAAGTTTAGAAATTTTATAAATAAAAAGTTAGACTTAATGGGGGTGAGCCACCTTAAGGGAAGTTGCGTTAGTATAAAAACATTTTAAAAATGTGTTTTTAGGGTTAGATTTAGCAGATTTTAGTTTTGTATTTAATGCATTTAAATAAATATTCGCAGGCAAACATTTTGATTCATTGTGTTTTTGCAATTCTGGCTGCTTGTGCATCTCTCCATTTGATGAAAGGATGCTTTTTACGTCCATTGATTTCAACTTCCTGTGAGGCGTCAATGCATCGCAATTTATCGCTGCGGATGACAAATCTAAAGGGCTTGTCAAGTTTTCCAAGCTTGTCAAGGTCAAAATTAGCTGCTTTTCTTTCTAAGTTTAATTTATTAAACTCGCATTGTTCTGCTGCTGTGCGGTCAGGGCGTATAAATATATCTTAAAAATTGCCCAATGCTAATTGTTTTGCCGATGCTATAACGTCGTTTCTAATAGATACCAAATCAACTTCAATCATAAGAGGAGCAGGCTTACCAGAATTAAAGTTCTAATTTTTTTTGAAACGTTTAACTCTAACTATATTGACTGATTTATTTAAGGATGCCATAAGCTTTTTGAATTCCGCGGTTTCATCTTTATTTATATCTTAAGTTAAGTAAAGAGTTATTATTTTAATTATTACCAATTAGCTACGGCTAGCCGTTACTAATATTTAATATTAAATCATAAATGTTAAAATTAAAAATATCATCAGGTGGATCAACTGGAGGCGACTATATGTGCCCTGCTCCTGATATTGCATATTAAAGCTTTATAAGTGGAGGACTAGCAATAGACTTTAGCCTCTCGCTGAGAAATTTAAATTTTCTAGTCAAACTTTTCTTAAATTTTGACATAAAAGATATTGAAAAAGTGTTTTTACTCCTACTTGCAGATAAAGCAACGCGTCAAATGCTTATGGATAAAAAATGGCTTTCTGCATCAATCGCCCCTCCTAAGTACACAGCAAAATCCAAGATTCTAGCTCAAGAATTTTTGTTCTTATTTTAAGAACTTCAATCTTGTTTTAAGAACTTCATTCTTATTTAAGGATATTTCAATAAAAAACATTATTCCTAATTTTGTAATATCATAAAAATATTATAAAATTAGGAATAATAAAAAGTCCAGCGAGATAGAGGGGGGAGAGAAAGGGGGGAAGGGGTGTGACACCCCTCCATCAATGATTTATTTGTTCATTTAGTCGGCGAATTTGACCATTTTTGACAAGTCAAAGGGCAAATGCTGACCTTTCAGACAAGTTAGTCGGTAAATTTAGACAGTCAGCCGAAAAGTCCTCCGCTATCTGATAGACCCTGGGTTCATGATTTTATGTAATCAAACAGTCTAATCCACTTGATCGCCATGAAGACTAAAATACCAAGCAGAAGAAGTCATATAATACAAGAATTCTATAGAATTCGCATTTAATAAGTGCAATTTTTATATCTGTGAATTTGCATAAATCCAATCTAGTATAAATGCGAATCTTTTGTAAGGGCGAAGTAGTTGCAAAATAATATAAGTGTTAAGTGCAAGCATAAGTGAAACAAGCATAGGTGCAATTCGGTTTGAAGAGCTCCAAAGCTGTGCACTTTTTTATAATAAATGAATAAAGCAAAAATGAATATACTGCCTAGAGACGTATCAAGGAATTTTTGGCTAAAAAGTCTGCCCCCCCCCCAACCAAATAGGGCCCAAAAACCTTAAATTAGGCACTGTTGACTACGAGCGTTATGGTGCGCATATGCCTAAAGTTTTTAAAAATTTCAGAGATTTTAAAATGGCTGTGGTTCTTAGCTACATAATCTTTTTTATATGGCAACTGTTTTTTTAGTTACTTTTGTAAAAATTTATGTTGCAACCATATTATTGATCGGACTCAATAAATGAATGTCTTTTTTTTTATTTGTAAATAAATAAAATTGAGGCTATAAGAGAGAGAACAATCCAAAATGTGAACTGTACATATGTTTTTTTTAATTTAATAACATGGCATGTTATACATAAGCATGTTTTACATAAGCATGATACAAGATGTTTTACATAAGCATGTTACATGCTTATGTAAAACATCTATATTTCTGGTAAATATAGTGCTTTTGGATGTTGTTGTTGTTGTTGTTGTTGTTGTTGTTGTTGTTGTTGTTGTTGTTGTTGTTGTTGTTGTTGTTGTTGTTGTTGTTGTTGTAATATTGAGTGATTTTTTTATTTTTTTGAAATAAACTTTGAGAATTTCTAACTGCACAAATTAAAATTTTTCATTATTATTATTATTTTCTTTATACTTGACTATTTTTTAGTTGCTGCTTAAATTTAATTTTGCTGTAAAAATGTATTTTAAAATTAGATGTATAAAAAAGTAATAAAAATCAAATAAGCTTTCAGTTTATGTGGTTAGTTTTTGATGGCTATTGTTATTTTTTTGACATAGGAATACTTTTTGAACCCTTTTTTTTAGAGAAAGAATGATATATGGTAAATAATTTATTAAATTCATTATGAATGAATTCGCCTCCTTGTTTGTAGTATGCCTTGTTGCTTGTACCTTGTTTGTATTAATATATATATATATATATATATATATATATATATATATATATATATATATATATATATATATATATATATATATATATATATATATATATATATATATATATATATATATATATATATATATATTTCACATATTGCTTTAATTTCACTGAATTTAGGGGTCCCATTCAAAATTTAATGATTATTTTAGGTATACCTATGAAAAGGAAGGGCTTTTGAGATATATATATATATATATATATATATATATATATATATATATATATGTATATATATATATATATATATATATAAATATATATATATATGAAAATATATTAACTTATTAATTAACAAACTTGAGTATTCCAGAATGTAAATGTGTGTCAATTTCTTCAGTCAAGCTTACTCTCACTGAGTCAACTGTGACAGAAGACTTTAATACACAAGCTATCTCGCCAACAATCTGAGTTAAACAATAATAAAAAAAAGCATACAAACAATTTTAAAAAGCAGAGGATAATTATAGAATAACTCATTAGAACATTGCAGTTTTGAAAAAATAACTACTCACTTTAGAAAGGATTTGTGACTTTGAAACACTATTAGATTTTTTCCAATAAAAATATAAAATCAATAATAGAAAAAAAAAAATCTTACCACTGCACAGTGGGACAGAGTGTGCCAAAATACCAAAAAATCAATATCAGCATTACATGGTGAAAATTTGTCATAATGGTGAAGACACGTTCATTAGAGGAAATATCTAGTTAAAAAAACATTAAATATTAATTTAAGCGTAATTTTATGCGGTTATTTACACGTTAATTTGACGTGTTTTCCAAAACACTATTTTGCATTTTTTATTTATCAACTTTCTTACGCTACTATTGTTTTAAATTAACTTTATTGACTTTCATTTTAAACTATATTATTTTAATTAAGAATGTTTTATTTGCTCAGGCTTTTAAAAACAATTTAACATAAATGTAATCATTACATGCTTATGTAAAACATCTATATATATATATATATATATATATATATATATATATATATATATATATATATATATATATATATATATATATATATATATATATATATATATATATATATATATATATATATATATATATATATATATATATATATATATATATATATATATATATATATATATATATATATATATATATATATATATATATATATATATATATATATATATATATATATATATCAGGCCTTCCCAGGAGAGGCGTGCGGCCGGTCGCTTTGAGTGACCACGCATTTATATATATTTTTTGAGAGTTTGGCCACGGTTTTTTAGCATATATTAATGACGCATTTTTAAAAAGGCGCTGAAAAAACCTAACTAAATTGTCGTATTATTTTATTATTTTTATTCATAATTTATTCTTATTATTAATATAAAAATATGAACATAAAAATGAAATATATATATATATATATATATATATATATATATATATATATATATATATATATATATATATATATATATATATATATATATATATATATATATATACAACCCTGAGATGTTGTCCGAAAGTTTTTTCGATATTTTGTTGACAAAAAGTAAAAATTAAAATGCAAGACCGGAATTTTTTTTTTTTAATAATGATAGACTGCCTGCCCCAACCAAACCCTCAGTCGATGTAGCAGCACTCCCTTGCGGGTCAGGCTATTTGTCAGTCGATGTAGCAGCACTCCCTTGCGAGTCAGGCTATTTGTCAGTCGATGTAGCAGCACTCCCTTGCGAGTCAGGCTATTTGTCAGTCGATGTAGCAGCACTCCCTTGCGAGTCAGGCTATAAGATAGTCGATGTAGCAACACTCCGCGCATGATTTACAGAAAAAAAATAAAAATAAAAACATTTTATTAAAAAAAATAAAAATAAAAACATTTTATTAAAAAAAATAAAAATAAAAACTTTGTTTATATTGTTAAAAACATTCAAAATGTTATAAAAACATTCAGAATGTTTTTAAAAACATTCTGGTCAATTAAATTTGCGTTTTTGTGGTTTTTTTAAAAAACGATTAATTTGTAATTAAATTAATGGTTTTTACTTTCGTCCAACACGGAAATGTTGGACGAAAGTCAAAAGTAATTAAAAGTGACGTATGTGTTGGCGTAAGAATCACTTTTTTCCTTCCGCTCTTCCTAAAGCCAACAAACTATAGAACTATATATATATATATATATATATATATATATATATATATATATATATATATATATATATATATATATATATATATATATATATATATATATATATATATAAATATATATATATATATATATATATATATATATATATATATATTTATACTTATTTAAAAAAATTTTTTTTTTTTTTATTACAATTTTTTTTTTTTATGTCTAGTAAAAAAAAAATTTATTTATTTATATTTATTTTTTTAAAAAAAAAATTATTTATTTATATTTATTTTTTATTTATTTATATTATAATTATTTATAATATATTTTTAGGTGTTGATTTTTTCAGCAACGATATTTGAGACAAGTCGAAAAAATAAACAGAAAATGTGATCGAAAACATTTTTAATCTATTTTGAAAAATATACTATGCCAACGCGGGATGCGAACCCTGGTCTCCGCGGCGCTATATAATGCCTTAACCGAATGAGCTAAACGTTCATATCCTTATCAAGAACCTTGTAGATATTAATTCTTCTAGAAGTTAGAACTTATTTTTTGTAGAAAGACATACTTATGCGAAAAAATTTAAAATTAGAAAAAAAAATATGTAAAATAAAAAAATAAAAAATTTTGTTATAAGAAAAAAAAATTCAAAAAAAAAATATATATATATATTATTTTTATGTTATTATTTCCTTATTAATGAAAAGAATAAATTGTTAAAAAAATTACAAAATAATACAACAAATTTAACTTGATTTTTTCAGCGCCTTTTTAAAAATGCGTTATTTTTAATATATGCTACAAAAGCGTGGCCGAGTTATCCAAAAAAAAAAAAATATCCGTGTTCACTCAAGGCGTGCGACCGCACGCCTCTCCTGGGAAGGCCTGTATATATATATATATATATATATATATAAGTACATACATGTATATATATATATATAAATATATATATTTATATATATGTGTGTGTATATATATATATATATATATATATATATATATATATATATATATATATATATATATAAATATATATATATATATATATATATATATATATATATATATATATATATATATATATATATATATATATAAGTACATATATATATGTATATATATATGTACTTATAATTTCAGTGAATTACCCTATAAACTACTTATCAACCAATAACTTTTTAAGAATATTTTACCTAAAAACAAGACAATCACAATAATATACCTTCAAAAATATCTTAAAAATTCTAATATTCTTTACTTTCTATCCAAAATTATCAAATTGTGTGCTCTTGTACATATTTTAAATTGTCTATTTGTCTGGAGTCATACGCAAGTTACCATACCTCTCTCAATCTGTAATTTCTTTACTTCTATAAAAAGTTCTTGTTATTATCTTTCATCTTTTAGTAACCTTAAATTATATATCCTAAATCATTGTTCAGTTAGTGCGACCATAAATCACAAACGAATGCATAAAATCATGGAATAATTTACCATATTTTATTCATGGAATAATTTTTTTTTATATTCAATTTAAATCACTAAACTATATTAAAACTCGTCTTTATGCCTTTTTTTGGAGAGATACTGTTTGTAAAATGTTGGGCTCATTGTGGGTTATTATTATTATTGCTTTTGGTATGCTTATATGTAATATAAATATTATTATAGCATTTTTTTACTGTTACTCATATCATTATTTCTTTATAATATTATTATAAAGCAATAATGATATTATTTTAATATTATTATAAATACTTTATTGTTTATAATATTATTGCTATTTTAATATTGTTATTGCTAATTTTTTTTAGATTAGTACTAGTATTATTTCTAAATATCCATGAACTGCATGTGTATGTTTTATACATACACACACACGATATATGTGTGTGTTTTCTTTTTAGCAAATGCAAGTTTCCAAATATACGCAATGTAAAGTAAGTAAAGAAAACATTACTTTTCAATTAGTAAATTTAATATTAATAATTAATTTTGCTTGTTTTTTATCTTTATTTTTATAACTTGATCTAATTAAATGCTCCAGAACAAAGTTATTAGAAATTAGATTCTAAATTAACTCAAAAAAGGACCTGGGTAAATAAATGTTCAGTTGACAGAGTTGATAGAATTTCAACAGTTTTAGAAAAATACTCTTGTTTCTCTAGTGTGACAGTGCACAGTGGGAAAAAATCGATTTTTTTGTGCCAAAATTATTTTCGTATTTTTTTTTATTAGAATAGCTATATTTATATATAAAATGCATAAATAAAGTAATAAACATGTATTATATAATTAAAAAAAATTTTTTTTAAAAATTAATTATTTTGGTGAAAAATACGAAATATTTTTAATGGACAAGACAACTTTATCAGTTTAAACATTAAAAATATTACTTTTCGATGCATGTATTTGTCATAAAAAAACTTTTTTAGATTTATATTTACAAAACTTATATATTATAACAGTAATGAAAGATATTGATAGTTTATCTGATACCTAATAGTAAAGGTTAGTAGCAAAAAAAATATTGAAAACTGTCTGTTTTCAATGCATAAAAAGTAATGATTACATTTATGTTAAATTGTTTTTAAAAGCCTGAGCGAAAAAAACACTCTTAATTAAAATAATATAGTTTAAAATGAAAGTCAATAAAACAATATAGTTTAAAATGAAAGTTAATTTAAAACAATAGTAGCGTAAGAAAGTTGATAAATAAAAAATGCAAAATAGTGTTTTGGAACACACGTCAAATTAACGTGTAAATAACCGCATAAAATTACGCTTGAATTAATATTTAATATTTTTTTAACTAGATATTTCCTCTAATGAACATGTCTTCACCATTATGACAAATTTTCACCATGCAATGCTGATATTGATTTTTTGGTATTTTGGCACACTCTGTCCCACTGTGCAGTGGTAAGATCTTTTTTTTTCCATTGTTGATTTTATATTTTTATTGTAAAAAATCTAATAGTGTTTCAAAGTCACAAATCCTTTCTAAAGTGAGTAGCTATTTTTTCAAAACTGCAATGTTCTAATGGGTTATTCTATAATTATCCTCTGCTTTTTAAAATTGTTTGTATGCTTTTTGTTTATTATTGTTTAATTCAGATTGTTGGCGAAATAGCTTGTGTATTAAAGTTTTCTGTCACAGTTGACTCAGTGAGAGTAAGCTTGACTGAAGAAATTGCCACACATTTACATTCTGGAATACTCAAGTTGGTTATTTAAAAAGTTAAGAAATTTTCATATATATATGTATATATATATATATATATATATATATATATATATATATATATATATATTATATATATATATATATATATATATATATATATCAAAAGCCCTTCCTTTTCACAGGTATACCTAAAATAATCATTAAATTTTGAATGGGACCCCTGAATTCAGTGAAATTAAAGCAATACGTGAAATATATATATATATATATATATATATATATATATATATATATATATATGTATATATATATATATATATATATATATATATATATATATATATATATATATTTTATATCAGTCCTCTGAATTAGGGTCAGCATTCAGCACTGTCGACCTAACTGCCAACCTAAAAGGTGTTTGAGAGCAAAAAATTGCTGACCTCATTTCTATGCTTTATGATAGGACCTTTATATTAAGTTTTTCTTGCCGACCTCTAAAAGATTGAGGTCTGCAAAATATTGGTGAGCTCATTTTTCCTAATTCCGAGGGTTGATATATCTACTATAGCATATTTATGTAAGCATTTGCTTACTTTTTTTGCTTATCTAAATCGATATGGCTTTTTTGGGAAAAAAAAAAGAAAAAAACGAAGAATAATGAATGAAAAGATTGCTGCCCCATGCCAAACCTTCAGTTGATGTAGCAGCATTCGACTGCTAGTCAGGGTATTTGTCAGTCGATGTATGTACTGAAGCCCCCAGCAGCAGGCTATTTAAGTATGATATCACACTGCTTACCTAAATCAGCATGTATATATATATATATATATATATATATATATATATATATATATATATATATATATATATATATATATATATATATATATCAAAGTAAGGATTTCTAAAGTTTTAACATTTGAAAAGATAATAAATATTAGATTTGAGTTTGTTAAATTTATTTTCAGACAAAATAAATCCTTATCACAACAAACAATGGAGATGAGGCAATCGTTATGCATGGCAAAAAAATTATTTTACGAAGTATTTCATTTTCTGACGCCGTGATTGGACTTTTTGGAATACACTATGTAATGGACATGGATTATGATGCCCATTTCATGACGGCATATACAATTTACATTATATTTTACACTTACATTACATTTTTTTTAAAGATAAAAGCTCAACAGAAACTCGTTTGAGTAGGTTGAGTAGCCTATGGGAGGAGTATTGCCGCTACAAGCATTATCAATAACTGGACATTCCAAAGAACAACAAGTTTTATTTCAACGATGAAATTTGTTTGAATGTAATAATACTTTTTGAATATTCTTATTTTATATCATCCTAATTTCGAAATGTTTTATTTTTTCTATAGAAAAAATACTCTTGTAATATTGTTTTACCGTTCAAGGAAAATATTATTGAAACAAGATGCCATTGCTTTTTCATCTCCAATGGCTGCTTCAGCTCTTTTTGGTAATCCTTCTGCAAACAATAAAACTGAACTGCTTAATTTTTGTTGCTCTCCTGAGTTATCAGACATTTACACACCTTTAGAAACCCAACGAGCTAAAGACTGTTTGTTTGTTGTTGGAGGAGCTTTAGTTGGCTTATCAGTGTTAATTATTTTTCTTTTAAAATAAAAAATTATAGTAAAGAAACAAAAAATGTTAGCCCGTATAAATTGTGAGGCTATTTTTTTTTGATAAAGTTTTTTTTTTTACTTTTAATAAAGCATAGATACGTCTAGTCCGCAAATCACTAAAGATGATGCTACAAGGGCGTAATCACAACAAAGAGCAATGTTTTCAGGGACAACATAGTGAAAAAAAAGGTTTAGGGAGAGGTGATACCAAAACAAAATCAGCGTTTTCTCCTAAAGCAGGTTGAAAAGCATTGATAGCGGTATTTAATTCTATATGACTGCCCCTGAGCCACAAGGCCTGCGTTTAGCCAACCGAAGCGAGTATTTACTGCAGCTAGGGGTCGTCCATAAAGTACGTACGCCAAAAATTTTGAAATTTGACCCCCTCCCCCCTGTTGCCATGCGTACTTTTATGTCCCCACCCCCCTTAAAAGTACGTACGTTTCTCAAATACCCCCCCCCCTCAAATATCCCCCCCCCCCATCCCTCCTTTTTTTTTTTTCTTAATAAAAAAGTTAAATTAAAAAAAAAAAAGTCGGAGGGTACCTTAGATACTTTATACTACCCCAAAGCTCTTTGTTTGCGCATTTTAAAAACGTCTTTAAGTATAAATGCAAATAATAATTTAAATAAATTTAAAATTTCATAGTCGTAAGTATGTATTTAGGCGAAAGGTTTAAGCGGCGGCTATAGTCGACTATACTTATAAACTATACTTAAGGTGGACGTTTTTTTCAGGCACCCCTCTTTAGTAAGTAAAAAACGAGTCTAACGTGAGATCAGTAATATTTAAAACAAAGGGTAAAACCCAGTGGGAGGGAGCAACAGCAAATTTTGTGCCCTTTTGCTATTTTAAGAAGCTTTTTATTTTAGCAAAACCTAGCGGTCTTTGAGACGCCATTGACACGTTTTTTTTGGGGTGACTCCGTCCCATCAACCACGGCCCTCAGGTCTTACTCAGGGCCAGTATATAAGGGCGGGCATGTGTGCATGGGCCCCCTCAGGATTTTTTGATGTTCCAGATAGAACACTTTCACACATCGTGCAAACTTAAGTTTGTTAATATGCCAAATGAGGTGGCCTTGCAAAAAGTTTGGATGGCGGAGGCCATCCAAATTTTTTCCAAATCCAAAAGTTATAACCATGCAAAATTTACACCCCTCTCATTTTGGGGGTCGGGAGGGTAAGCGTTTAAAGGCTTTTTGTTCACAAGCATCCGCCATCCCGATATTTTGCAAGGCCTCCTCATTTAGCATAGGTATAAACAAACTTAAGTTATGAGTTTGCACGATGTGTGAAAGTGTCCTATCTGGAACATCAAAAAGTTCTGAGGGCGCCCATACATGTGTGTGCATAGAGGAAAACTATACCCTTTACTTCATATACCATACATCTTTTTATGTTGGCAAACTAGAATCTTTAGTCAGAATGTAACTTTTCTATTGATTAGCTGGTTAGTTGTGATAAATTAGAAAATCGAAGTAGGGGAAAGTATGCACCCTTGATCCTAAAATCCAGGGGGAAAAAAACTAAACGAAATTTACGAAAGACAAAATTCTAATACTATTTTAGAGTTTTCTAAATTAATGGTTCTAATAAACTTTAAGAAAGTATGTATATATATTTTATAGTCAATATTAGTTTTACAATTACTATCAATTTAGGAGAATGTTATTAACATATGCGCCCTGGATTTTATGATCAAGGGTGCACGCTTTCCCCTACTTACTTTTAAATTGAACCCTCCCCCCCCCCTCCCATACGCTTTCGTACGCTTTTTGAAGACCCCCCCCTCCCCCCTATGAGCGTACGTACTTTATGGACGACCCCCTAGCCATGCTTGATGAGCTGTGTTAAATTGCTGTTGAAGCAAATCTTTTCGACCAAATTCACTTTCTACTAAATTTAAAAATCTGCTTTGTAAGTTTATCACTGCCATTATTTATTTTTTTCGCGGAAAAATTTCCTGGTCTTGCATACGAGTACTTGTGAAACTTTTATTGGAACACAAAAGCATGTGTGATAACAAGAAACATGATATGGTTCTTTCTTTATATTTATATATATATATATATATATATATATATATATACAGTATATATATATATATATATATATATATATATATATATATATACATGTTTATATATATATACAGATATACATATATATATATATGTATATATGTATATATATATCGAGAATCTTTACAGAAGAGCCCCTAACAGAGGGCCAGCAAAAAAATTCTATTTGGCAAATTCAAGCTTTTGCAAGAGCGGTCTACTACAAAAACGATCAAATTATTTGCTTTTTAACTTGCAAAGGCTGCACTTGGGATAAAACAGCTATCTTACTCGCAGTGAGAAAGAACCAGAAATAAATGGTTCGCTTTCTTCAATCTATGGATTACCGGTGGGACAGACATATGTGAGTAGCAGTTAATGATAGTATACATAGTGATAGTTTAAAACGGCTTGAATTAGCAGGCATAACTTCTAAATACCATTGTATATCAGAGTTAATCGATGTAAGCAAATACGCACTCGCTGACTAGTTAATTAGACTCAAATGCCTGTGTGGATGGCGCGGGCCTTAAGTAAGACTTTCAATTTTTTTCTCAGTTTAATTTTTCTGTTTACAATGTTAGTCGTGATACATGATAATAAAAGATGAAAATTAATAAAGTTGAACAGGCTGTGAAAGGCAAAAAATATAACAGCTCTTAAAAAAATTGGAAAAAAAGGAAACTTTGGTATAGCTTACAACGCATGGACGCATCAATGTGTTTAAATGCGTCAGAGTAAACAGATATTGAGGATTATATCATTAACAATAAAAATGATTTTGCATTGCGAGTTATTCAAATTTAAAGATAGCTTCACTAATTCGGGCTCGCTCCTCAACAGATATTAATAGAATTTTTTAGATAATTTCATCAGCTGTGTTTTCAGCGATTTTGTTTTTGAAAACTGCTTTCTTATGAATAGCAAAAGGCTTTTTTTCCCATTTACTATTTTAAACACCTTGCTTTCGCTACCACAGCCGAGCTCGTGGAGGCCTCTTTTAAATAAAATTAGCTAAACTGCCTTACTTGATACTTGGCATTTATAGTATTGTTTATGAGCTTCACCAATCAATATTCGGAGTTGGTATGTCAGATTTTTGTTTTGCCTTTAAAGATTTTAATTCGCATTTGTATTTTTTTATTTCGTCGATTTTTTTTTTGTATAAATGTAAAAGATGGTGAATTTTTATATAATTTTTGTATCTTAAGTATACTTGGGTGCGTTGAGTATCGAATTATGAAGTCCTCCACCAGGTCATATGTACTTAAAATAGCAACCTCAGGATTATGCTTTTTACACAATTTTAATACAGAGTCGTTGAAGTGGCTATTAAATATATGCCGTCGTTTAATTCGATTTGATAGTGTCACTTTCAACTAGACAGGGTTTTACTGTTTTCCAAAATAGTTTATTATCAGTGATTTCAACTTTTTGTTGAAAGATTTTTGTAAAATAACTTTTTGGCTTTTCTTAATAGGCTCACGCAAAAGTTCCTTTGACAATTATATGAAATTTTAGATGCATATAATTTTTTCACTTTATAATAATTCAAAAGTCGTGACTTGGTCATAATGGCTTTATTTTATTATTTGGTGGAGCTTGACTTTTTCTTTCATATATTTTTTTTTTTTTGAGGCGCGTGTTCATTCAATACCATTAATAGGTAACTTATAAACGTATTTAAATCATTGCTTAGGAGGTTTTTTCCCTTTATTTCTTTAATTAGGTGACATCAAAATGTTTTATTCTCAAACTATTTATAGTTTCGGTAAGTGATCTTTTTGGGTTGTTTTGGAAAATTACATTTCATTATCGTTAATATTAAGTTATGGAAATTAGATAATCTTTTTTCTATTGTGGTGGAGTGGCACAAAGTCTAGGTTTGTTTCAGTTATTAATATAATATCAACTTTGCCTCGAACTACTTCCTGTAGTTGTTCAAACTTATTCCTAATGATGTTGATGTTTCCAATTATTAGTGTAGTTGCATTGTGTTTTCTAATTTCATTCAGTTCGGTAAATTGGGACGAGTTCAAGTTTTGTGTTTTAAATTTTTGTTGCTTCGAATTCTTCATTCCATTTGACATATATGCTTGTTGTTTTTTTTCGAAACATTTTAGGAAGTCGAGGCTAAGTAGTCAGTTGCCTTTTACAACAAGTCGGAAGGACTGCTCAAGAATATTTTTATTTAGTAAAAGTTCGTTTAGTTTTTTTATCTTTTTATAGAGTGCGTTAAAATTGAATTTGTTCAGATTTAGTTTTTAAAGGACGTATAAAAATGTTTTCATTTCTTAAGATTTGAGAATTTTTAAGCGCTAAAACACGATCTTCTTCACTCCTTTAATGATGAACTTTGCGGCAGAACAAGCTCTTAAAGATATTAAAGAATTATTCCGTGAAAAGTAAAAGGCTTTGATCAATATTAGGAAGGTTGAAAAAACCTGACTGCTGCTAAATCAGCCGCAGCGCCTCCAGCAAAAAAGAAATCTAAATTAGCTCCTCCTGTAAAAAGGCAAACAAAATTAGATAATTTCTTTAAACTAAAAATACCATTACCACAGACGTCCGTGCAAAAGAAATCTAAAAATACTCCTCTACAGGGGCAAAAAAAATTAGATGACTAGTTTAAACCAGCATCAACTCAGCCCGCATCAAAACCAAAGCTTCCACCAAAATTTGAGTATTTGTTAAAACTAATTTTACCAAAACATAAACAATCAAAATCTCTCGACCTGAATTTTACCAAAAAAATATGACCAATTAAAAACACATAGAAAAAATCTAACTATGGATAATCTTTACCGTATTGCAACAAGCCTTGAACTTGTTAAAACTTAAGCTGCAGAAGTCAGTTTTTGCAAATGCGAGAAATGACTTGCACTATGGCGTCATGCTGGGCCAGCTATTAATGTTTGTGGTGAGGTATTCAGGAAGTATGACCCTCCGAGTTTTTATGAAAAAATTCCAGGAAGCTTGGTTTAGAGGCTTTTAATTCATATTAGGAACGCGTCGCTCTGTGACCGTGAGACTAAGGAGTTTGACCAAATCGTCTCCAAAGATGCCCGTAAAGCACAAGGTGACATTCCTATTGATAATAACATTTCCAAATCACTATTAGCCCGCTGGAAACGCCCACCCAAACCCACAGGCATGCCGCCAAAAATTGTATCCACGCCTGAAGATCTTTATTGAATCAGACACAAGCTGCGTTGTGACAAATAGTTCTGTTGAAAGTTTGTTTAAAACGTTATGGGAATCTGGTTGCAAACCAGGATGTGTTATTTGACAAAGGTCAAGTTGCTTCGTTTACGGTTCGTCTTGGAACAGAAGGAAGGCAAGTTGTTAGAGTTAGCCCCGCTAACTCTAACAATGTATATATATATATATATATATATATATATATATATATATATATATATATATATATATATATATATATATATATATATATATATATATATATATATATATATATATATATTTATATATATATGTATATATATATATATGTATATATATATAAATATATATATATATATACATATATATATATATAAATAAATATATATATATACATATATATATATGTATATATATATATATATATATATATATATATATATATATATATATATATATATATATATATGTATATATATATATATATATATATATATGTATATATATATATATATATATATATGCATATATATATATATATATATATATATATATAAATATATATATATATATATATATACAGAGGCGTAGAAAGAACTTTTTGGTGTTCGAGATAGGTAACTTCCAGACATGGAGCAAACTCCAAACATTTATATGTTTATACTTATGTCAAATAATGAGTGTTTGCAAAAAATTGCGATGATTGGAGGCTGGGAACAAAAAAGCCCCAAAATTTTCGCCCCCCCTAAGTTTCATAGTATTATCTATTAGCGTTTAAAAATTATTACTATATAAAATTTGCAACCCCCTCAAATTGAGGGGGGTTTAAACTTTATATGGTCATAATTTTTGAACGCTAAAATATTTTTAAATGAAATCTAAAATTTATCGATGAATATAAGTCTAGTTAAGAATAGTACAAAAAATACTTCATCAACTTGTTGCTCTCACGTTTGGGGCAGGGGGGGGGGCGAAAATTTTGGGGCATTTTTGTTCCCAGCCTCCAATCATCGCAATTTTTTGCAAACACTCATTATTTGACATAAGTATAAACATATAAATGTTTGGAGTTTGCTCCATGTCTGGAAGTTACCTATCTGGAACACCAAAAAATTCTTTCTACGCCTCTGTATATATATATATATATATATATATATATATATATATATATATATATATATATATATATATATATATATATATATATATATATATATATATATATATATATATATAGAATTTTAGAATGTTGTCCATAGAGAGAATGATTTTTTTAATTTAGTTTTAAAATCAGGAAGAATATTAGAAGGATCAAAACTTGGTAATACTATTTTATTCCAAAGGTGGAGTGCACGATATGCAATACAAAATTGATTTAACTTTGTTCTACAAAAAGGTTCATTTAAAAAACTATTATTTCTTAATATGTATTTATTTATTGGTTTTAAAGAAAAAGAAATCGTAAAAAACAAATAAAGATAAATCGTTTTTCCATATAAGAGTAAAACATGAAACATTAAATATGTTCAGTTTATAAACATATAGTACCTTCATATAATCAAAAAAATATTTTGAATGTGAAAAGCGGTCCGCATAATTAACTACGCTGATTGCATGTTTCTGACGGCGGTAAAGATGTTGTAATTTACTTTTCTCCGTTCTTCCCCAGGCGATGATTGCATAATTTATATAATTGTGTTTAAATGAATAATAGAGTTGAGTTAAAATTTTTTGTTTAGATAATTTTGGGCTTTGTATAAAATGCCAATATTTTTGGAATTCTTGGCGCTTGCATGAATAATATATTTTCTCCAAGTAATATTCTCATCAAGATAAACACCTAAAAATTTTATAACAGTAACTCTTTTTATTATAGTTTCATCAATTTAAAATTGAGACATATCATTTGGTGAAAATTTTTTTTTTGCACAAAAGTGAAAAATAATCCATTTTGTTTTGTTAATATTTAAAGTTAATTTATTAGCTTTAAACCAATTAGAAATGTGACTGAGTTCTTTGTTTGTAGTTGAAAAGACTTCATAAATACCAGTAAGTAAGGGATAAGCAAAGATTAGTATCATCAGCAAACATTATACTTTTCAATTTGGAAGCTTGGTTTAAATTGTTTACATAGATTAAAAACAGTGGTGGTCCGAGAATAGAACCTTGTGGATAACCCGTGTGGATAACCCGTGGATAACCACGGGTTATGCTCAGGGGTTTACTTTGTTAACTATCGTTACTATACACAAGCTGTTTTCGATTTGTTAAATAGCTTTCAAACTATTTTAAGATTCTATTGTTCAAACCATAATATTTAATTTTTTTGGATTAAGATGCAATGATCGACCGTATCAAAAGCTTTTGATAGGTCGATCATCATATATAATAAAAACACCGTTTGTACAGTGAGATTTTTCAATAGATTTAGAGATGTTATGTATAAATTGAATAATGACATGTTCAGTTGAACTCCCTTTTCTGAAACCATACTGATTGTTATGAAGTAAATTATTGTAATTATGTAATTACATACCCTGTTGAAGATAAGTTTTTTTAAAATTTTAGAAAATATAGATTGAACAGAGATTAGACGATAATTAATGATATTGGATCTGTGTCCTTCTTTATGGATAGGGGTAACCTTGGCGAGTTTGAAACTTTCAGGAAAAATACCTTGATGAAAAGATGCTCTGAAAATTTTAAAAAGAATATTTTTAATTGTTCGTATCAATCTATAACAATATTTCATCTACACCAGATGCTTTTTCTTTTTTAAAGATTTGAATGCTTTCTTAAACTCATCAAATAATAGTTCGGCCGATAATTCTTCAGAGCAAGTATCTTTATCAATATGTACCAAAAAATCATAAAATGAGGTTTGGCTTTTTGGTATTTTACTTGACAGAGTTTATCCAATTAACGATACGTATGTATGTGTTTCGCCATAAAGAATTTTTTTACACAATTAGACTTTTACAAAATGTGTATACACGGCTGGGGCAAGAAGAAGACAAATTCAGTCTTATCGCCAAGCCCCTTCAAAACAAAAATATAAAATAAGAAAAAAAATTATTACTGTTATCACAGTGTAATATATGCATAAAATACATATATAACTGCAAATATAAAAAATACTTTATATATATATATATATATATATATATATATATATATATATATATATATATATATATATATATATATATATATATATATATATATATATATATATATATATATATATATATATATATATATATATATATATATATACAGATAATTTTATTTTTTTTCAAACTTTTATTTATTAAGATTTCGAATTTAAAAATAAATAAATAAACAAAATAAGAATGAGTTAAAACATGAACATCAAAGAAAGATTCAGATTAAAATCAAAAATAAATATGATCAAAAATAAAGTAAATAACAAGTAAATAAAACGAGTGATTACTCCTATTTAAAAGTTTCAGAAGAAGTCTAGTTCGTTGTCAATTATTAAAAGTTTATTTTTTATTTTATTTTTAAATTGCTCAAGGAAAGGAATTTTTTTTAACTCATTATCCAATAACGTGTTCCATAATTTAGGTCCTCTGATTGCAATCGAGAACTTAGCAGAATAATATGCTTTTGGTTGAACATGATTGTTATTTGAAAACCTTGTTGGGTATAAATGATTTATTTTTTCAAAAAATGAGTTAAATAAAATGGGTGCCATTTTATTATCTACTTTGAACATAACTATAAAAAAATGATATAAATTAAGTTGAAATACGTTTAGTATTTTGAATTTATTGAAAAGAAATTTAGTGTGCGAGAAGTGATCCACATTTCCAATAATTCCTACAGCGTGTTTTTCTTTAAATAAAAGCTTTTTATTTTTAGATGCATTAGTGCTGCACCAAGCAATATTAGCGTAATTTAGATAGCAATGAATATAAGAAAAATAAATAAATTTCAAACAAGTTTGGTTTAAGAACTGTTTGGCTTTATATAAAAGGCCTATCTTTTTTGAGATTTTATTATGGATTATACGTTTATCTATCGCCCTCTCCGCGTTACATTTTCATCTAAAACTACACCTAGAAACAACAAAGAACGCTCTCTTTTGGCATAAGAGTTATTAATAAAAAGCTTAGGAAGTTTTAAGGGAAGGTTGTCTTATCATGAAGACGACGGAAGAAAGTATATTTTGTTTTTTAAATATTTATGGACAATTTATTCGATATAAACCTTTCGCTTAGTTTCGCAAGCTCTTTGTTCATTGTTGCAAATAAAATATTAATATCTTTATTAGAATAAAATACATAAGTATTGTCGGCAAATAAAAACTGAGTTTAAGATATTGGAAAATTTACTCAATTTCATATAAATGAGAAATAAAAGCGGTCTTAGAATTGATCCTTGGGAGACTCCGCAGTTAATTATAATTAAATCTAAAATTTTGCCATCATTTAAAATGCTTTGATTTCTATTCTTCAAATAACTCTTAAACCAATCTAAGTTAGAACTTATGATACCATAATTTTGAGGTTTATATAAAAGAATATTATGACCTACGGTATCAAACGCTTTGCTTAGATCAATAAAGACACCTAAAGTAAATTTTTGTTCATCAAAAGTTTTAAATATTTCTTGTACATGATTAATTACTGCATAATTGGTCGAATGACCGGATTTAAAACCAAATTGTTTATTGTAAAGAATATTATTTTCATTTAAAAAGGAATAAAGTCTATTATTAAATTTTAATTGCATTTATTTAAGGTCCAAAATCTTGGAAAAACAATTAAGAACTGAGATCGGTCTGTAGTTGGAAACATCAGAAGGATCACCTATTTTAAAAATTGGTGTAACCTTAGCACTTTTTAGTTTTTCAGGGAGAACTCCATGTTTTAAAGATAAATTAAAAATATGTAAAAGTGATATTGTTATAATTAATAACGACATTTCTGCTGACATCATCTAAACGTGAACTTTTGTTAGGTTTAAACATGGATACTGAATTTAATAATTCTTCCTTCGTAAGTTCTTGATTAGGCATAATAGCATTATTTGATGTCAAATATGATTTAAAGCTTATTTTAGATGCTTCAATTTTAGCGGCTAAACTTTTACCAACATTAGCAAAAAAGTTATTAAGCGTTTCTGCTACCATAGATTTATCAACAACTAATTTATTATTGAATTTGAGACTTTTTGGCAGAGCATTTCTGTCTAAATTTTTCTTGCCAATTACTTCCTTAATAATGTGCCATGTGTTTTGTAAAGCATTACTTTTTATTATTTGAATAGTAATTAGTTTTTGAACGTCTCAAAATTAACTCAAACAAACGTTTATAAATTTTATAGTTAGTTTCATTTTCTAGTGTTCTTTTTTTAAGATATTTCCAATATAATTGCTGTATTATTTTGTTACGTTCCTTTTGTAAGAATAAGACTTATTGCATTTATTTAAAATAATAAAAATCGGAAAGTGATCCGATATATTCGCTTTAAATATTCCAGTTTTTATTTTTGATGTAAAAAATTCATTTGTAAAAATTTGATCTATTGATGTTGCACTATTCTTTGTTACACGCGTGGGTTTATTGATTAGTGGTATGTAACCAGATTGAAAAAAGACATTAAAGAAATTATTAATATGCTTATTACCGCCATAGTCAAAAATGTTGAGGTTAATGTTTCCGATAAAATACACACTTTTAGTTAAACTTGATTTTTTTTTAATTATTTTTTTTAGTGGTCTTTAAATACATTAATTTTTTCTGTAGGCGGTCTATATAATACATGCACAGTAATACTTCTTGAGGTTTGCTAATGATTTCCACGCATAATGATTCGTAGTCATTAGTGGTTGAGCTTAAATTTTGCATAAATTTGTATGATAATGAGTTAATAATAAATATTCATAAACTCCCACCTTCCTTGCCACAACCTCTAATTTGGTGTACCACATTGTAATTAGGTATTTGGAAATTTGAATCGTTTTCAATATTTTTATCATGACACCATGTTTCGCTAAGGCAAATAATGTTAAAACTAATTTTGATTTTATATAAAAACTGTTTTAATGGATCAAAATTTTTTTGAATGCTCCTAATATTAAGGAGAATTAAAACTTTAGGAGGCATAAAAATGACATAAAGTAATTTTAGTATTAAAGGTATATTTTAAATAAACTTTCATGTGTCTATATCAATATAACAAAATAAAACATTAATTGAAATAAAATGTGGTGTTCTATTCTTGGTCTACTTCTCTTTTTAGTATACATCAAGGATCTAAATAAGGCCTCGAACCTTATGAGCATCATGTTTGCAGACGATACCAATTTATTTTTATCAAACAAAGACATTAACAAACTTTTTTATAAATATGTATAAAGAACTTAGAGAAATTTCTACTTGGTTTAAATGCAACAAACTAAACTTAATTATTGACAAAACAAAGTGGATCCTTTTCCACACCTTAACAAAAAAATGTTTTTTGCATAATGATTTACCTAAACTTGGTATTGATGAATTAGAAATAAAAAAAGATTCCGTTTTAAAATTCCTTGGCATTTATCTTAATGAAAATATGACTTGAAAAACTCATATTGATTATATATCAACAAATGTTGCAAAAAGTATTGGAATCCTGTATAAGGCCAGAAATTATTTAAATAAAAATAATTTAAAACAACTATACTACTCATTTATTCATAGCTTTATAAACTGTGTAAATACTGCCTGGGGAAGTACAGGTAAAAGTTGCAACGTCTTTACCGCCATCAGAAACATACAATGGGAATAAAAACCTTTATTCAAAGATATGAATGTATTAAACGTTTATGAACTTAACTTGTATAATACTTTATGTTTTACGTTTTGTTGTATGATCAACCCTTAGTTACATGTTTTTAAAGATCTATTTACCTTTAAAGTAAAAAATAAATATAGTTTGCGAAATAAAAACTATTTAAAAGAACCTTTTTGTCAAACAAAGCTTAATCAATTTCGTATAGATTATCAAGCACCTTATCTCTGGAATAAAAGTGTTCAGCCTAATTTTGATTCATCTTTTTTTCTATTTTTAAAAACAAGTTAAAGAATATTATTATTTCAATGGATAATATATTGAAATATTTTTTAGATATTATTTTAACCATTTATTGTTTCAAATGTTTTGGATAGTTTTTTTGTTATTAACTACCAGTATTATTTTATATTATATTTATATTGTAATTTTAAATGGTTCTGGCGACAAGATCTATATGATCTTCTTCCAGATTCCAAGTTTATATGTTTATATTTTACATGTAAATCACGATATGTAAATAACGTAAACAGAAAAAAAAAATAATAATAATAATATTTTCATTTGCTAAAAGTTGCAAAAAAAAGAGTATAAAAATTTTTTATTTTTCGCAGTGCAATTGCCCACATATTTGCTCGTTACATTTTTTCGAAAGCAAAGACCTAGAAAAAAAGGCTTAGAACCTAGACCTTTTTTTTGGAATCAGTTAACTAACATGAATTATTTTGGTAAGGTGAATGTAAATATATATAATAAACAATTCCTGAAAATTTTAACACAAACAGACAATCCAATCACAAAATATTTATCGCAGCGTGCAAGAAACTTGAATCGAGTGTAGGGGAGAAATACTCCTATTGAATTATAAAAAACCCGTATCCGCGTCCCGCATTGCGCGTAAATCTGTGATAATTTTACATAAGTTATTTTTTGTAAACAACATGCGTAATTTATTCAATGATATATTAAGAATATTCTTATTCTTATTATATCATTTATTTAAAATATTTTTCAAAACATAGCCTAAACCATAATAGTTTTTTAATTATAAAAAATATCCACATTTTATATTGGATATTTTATTGAGGAGATTTTTTAGAATTAAAACAAAAAAATGCAAAAAAACTTTTTTTCTCTATTTTTTTGTAGGATCTTTTTTTAAGAGATTATTTTTTCTTTAGGCAAAAGTTTTGTTTTATTTGTTTGTTAGAAGGGGCGGATAGAGGGGAGATAGGGGCGAACGTTATACCGTGGATACTCTACTTTTTGTAAATCTATAGAAGAGAGTGGTCTAAAACGGGCCTCTCTGTTAAGACAGGCCCCCATCTCATCTAATCTTATGCTTAGCCAAATATTAATGAAATTTAACATTTGTATGTTGTTCAGCTAACCATAAGAAAACTATCCCCGGAAAGAAAAAAGCCCTGTTCCACCCTCACTGTTTAAATTTTTTTTAATCTATTCTTTTATAAGCAATATTGAAAATAATGTTTTTAACAAAATGTTGATCAGATATTATAAAAAGGTAACAACTAGAGGAATACCGGATATGATATCCGACCGGATAATCCGGTCAAAATGCCGAATAATTGTATATCATATATCTGGCCGGATATATCACTATAACATCCAACCGGATATATCATATGAATCGATGTATACAAAAATGTTCTAAGTCATAAAAACTGTTTTTTCGGGGAACGAGAAAAAACTTATTAAATCCAAAATTATTACTTTAATAATTTCAAAAAAAAAGTATGGGTGCTTTTTGACATCTTTAAATATTAGATTTGTTAAAGTATATATCAAAATTTGTGATATTTATATGTGTTATACACAGTTAAAGTTGTCTGACTTAAAAATAGTTTTTATGACTTAGAACGTTTTTGTATACATCGATTCATATATCTTAAATAATCTCTCATCCCACCTGTACACATGTTGTTACGCTGTAGTAGTTTCTACGACTCAGTTACAGAAGAGCTTTGAGCACATTCTGTCTCAATTGAGTTTACTTCGAGTGTCAAATTTCTAATATGGTTAAGGAACAGATGATTATTTATTACTAAAATATAAGTAACTGTCAGTTCTTGATTAAAACTCGGGTTTTATACAGGAATTAAATAAGGAAACCATTTTAGGCTAACACTAGGGTGAAATGGGCCCCTGGCATTTCTCTTTTTATCGGTTGCTTCTTAACGTACGGCATATATGCACCTTTAATTTTCAGATAACAAATTGTAGAGCATAAATTAAATATCCTTAAAAAAATTGTTTTTAGGTTTGTGTGTGCGAGGCTAGTTGATTATACCATTTTTTGAAAAGGGCGATATTTTAGGCCACTCTCCCCAAATATTTAACAAATCACGTTGTTTAAAAACTGAAACAAATTAGGCCCTATTAAACAGGCTATTTAAAAATGATATTTTATTAAATTTGTTAAGTTAATGCCTGATTTAAAACTTAAAAAACAACTAGAATTAGACAGGTCCGTACCGAGCCAACTTAGCGCTTCGGGAAAGCAAGAAAAATTGTGCTCCCTTTCTCTTAAAAAAATAAATGTTAGTGTCTTTAACTCTGACATAATTTTTATTTAAAGAGAAGGGGGCGCAATTTATCTCAATTACAGAACAAAAGAGCGCTCTTTTTTTCACTAAATGAGCTTTTATTATTTAGAGTTTATGTAAGGAGGCGCAATTTTAACTATTTTTCGTATCAACATCAAAGAGACCAAATTTATGCGCCCCCGTCCGCGGCCGGCCTCGCCCTCAGTACGGCCTTGTAATTAGAATAGAATGGAACTAGATTTTTTCATGTCATTTAATGTTTTTAAAACGATTTGTGGCTATGAAAATAGCCGTTTTTTAAACTTGATAGGGTTGTATCATTGACATTGGAAAGTATCACTGACATCCGCATCTTTGATTGAAATGTGGGCACACTCGCAATGATACCATTGTGGACATTTTGTGCATTGCACCCAATCGTTCTTTTTAGAGGATGTGTTCTTGCAAATCTGTAATAATAAAATATTAAATGTCATCCTTGTAATCACTACTACAACATCTATTACTCCATCAATTTCTCAAATTTCATAGACAGCTATAATTTAGATATAACTGTAAACAACTCAAAGAAACAAGGAAACATGTATTTATAAGGATATAGGACCTAAAATGTAACAACGGTATATATTTATTTTTCGCCAACCAAATCGCATTTAATTCAAAGTGGACGAACAAAATAGTAAAGGAACAGGTTATTCCCTAATACAATATTGTAATAAAAATTTCAGCTTATTATTATGTTAAAATAAAATAAACACTTGCCCTACAAATATCGTACAAACGTTCAAAACCACTTTCAAAGTTCTTTAAACACCTACCGCATAAAGTATCGTATATATATTTACGAAATTGTACTTCATTAAATGGATCATTGATATTTTTTTCTGAAAACACAATTTTAAAGAAAGTTAAATAAAATGGAAAATAAAAAATTCGTGTAATGATGCATTTTTAAATAGTCGCAGACAAATTATAAGTTATGCAAACTGTAATTAACAATTATAATTTATTGAACAATTACAGAATTAAATTTATAGTTAATAATGCATAAATGAATTTATATATGCAATTAATTAAATATAAGCAACATAATAAAAAATTAGTTATAAAATCGACAATTAAAAAAATACTAATATATAAATATTACACAAGATGCACTCTGTATGCAGAATGCATATTGTGTAAAAATAATTATACCTTTACAAAGTTGTAATGCATAATAGCATATGTAAACACCACAGTTGTAACTATCCTTCTGTAAACAATGACTTGGGGCTGAAATGACGGTTGGGTTTTAAATGTTAAATTTTAGTCGAAAAAGATCTTTAGCAACAGTAATGGATTTATTGTGTGAAATTATTTGGCATAATATTGCAATGGAGTGGATCAAGTACAGTTACTTATTTTGTTATAACTTTTAGATATATTAAAATCCAATGAGAATTAGTTGGGTTAAAAGGAATAAGGACTTGTTCTATAACTTTAGTATCAACATTTCTCCATAAAAGCCGTAAACTTTTTGAACAGCTTAAAGCTAATGCTTCAGTTGGACCCAAATATTTCATTGAAGGGTACCTTTTTTCTAAGCAATGAAGAAAACTTCCTAGGACTTCATCTTGAAGCCAGCCTTTTTGAAAACCTGGAGTGCTTTTTTTTAAATTAAAGGAAATGTCAGATGGTATATTGTTTTCTAATGTCAAAAGGGAAATAAAAGATATTTGGTGAGAGCCATGTCTAAATATATCAACAAATTAAAAAAATAAATAAATATATATATATATATATATATATATATATATATATATATATATATATATATATATATATATATATATATATTTATATATATAAACAAACACACATATATCAGGCCTTCCCAGGAGAGGCGTGCGGTCGCACGCCTTGAGTGAACACGGATATTTTTTTTTTTTTGGATAACTCGGCCACGCTTTTGTAGCATATATTAAAAATAACGCATTTTTAAAAAGGCGCTGAAAAAATCAAGTTAAATTTGTTGTATTATTTTGTAATTTTTTTAACAATTTATTCTTTTCATTAATAAGGAAATAATAACATAAAAATAATATATATATATATTTTTTTTTTGAATTTTTTTTTCTTATAACAAAATTTTTTATTTTTTTATTTTACATATTTTTTTTTCTAATTTTAAATTTTTTCGCATAAGTATGTCTTTCTACAAAAAATAAGTTCTAACTTCTAGAAGAATTAATATCTACAAGGTTCTTGATAAGGATATGAACGTTTAGCTCATTCGGTTAAGGCATTATATAGCGCCGCGGAGACCAGGGTTCGCATCCCGCGTTGGCATAGTATATTTTTCAAAATAGATTAAAAATGTTTTCGATCACATTTTCTGTTTATTTTTTCGACTTGTCTCAAATATCGTTGCTGAAAAAATCAACACCTAAAAATATATTATAAATAATTATAATATAAATAAATAAAAAATAAATATAAATAAATAATTTTTTTTTTAAAAAAATAAATATAAATAAATAAATTTTTTTTTTACTAGACATAAAAAAAAAAAATTGTAATAAAAAAAAAAAAAATTTTTTTAAATAAGTATAAATATATATATATATATATATATATATATATATATATATATATATATATATATATATATATATATATTTATATATATATATATATATATATATATATATATATATATATATATATATATATATATATATATATTTCATTTTTATGTTCATATTTTTATATTAATAATAAGAATAAATTATGAATAAAAATAATAAAATAATACGACAATTTAGTTAGGTTTTTTCAGCGCCTTTTTAAAAATGCGTCATTAATATATGCTAAAAAACCGTGGCCAAACTCTCAAAAAATATATATAAATGCGTGGTCACTCAAAGCGACCGGCCGCACGCCTCTCCTGGGAAGGCCTGTATATACAAATAATTTATATTTTACACACAAGTATAACTAATATACTGAAGGAAATATTGTTTATTGTTTTATTTACTGTCTAATATATTATCCATAACATCAAATTAACTTAAATAAGCAAATTTATTTATAAGCTAAGATATTCGTAGAAAAATTGAATAGTAGCAAGTATTTGAAAATGTATTTAAATAGCTTACCTAATGAGAGTGTTGTTAAAGTCACAAGTTTCAATCTTATCGCATATTATTGTACTTAGTTTATCATGAATTAGATCAACATGTTGCTGAGACAATTTCAGAACTATCTCTTCTTTTTGGTTTTGTGCAGGATATTGATATGGTTTTGTTTCCTTTTTCCTATTTTCTTTTCTTGTTCTCTTAAATTTATTAGGCTGCCATTGATTATTCAACTTCTTATTTGGTTCAAAATTTAAAAGGTTATTGTGTGGCTTTACAGGTATCTCAATTGAATTCATATTTTTGATGGCTTCAGCTTGACTGATCATGTCTTCCAGTTGTCTGTTCATTGAAGGAAGTTGCAAACTTATTATCATGGGATGAGAAATTAATGTAGATATTTCATCAATATTTTTTTGAAACCTTTCAGTCTCATTAATAAATGTTTGTGATTTTTACTTCACTTGATTATTACCAGCATTAACAGCAAAAGATATTTTTGTGCAGTTTTTTTCTTGAGTTCTTAAAAGAAATGATTGTAACTTATGAACATGCTTGCAAAGGGTTATGATGTCATTACAATTACACCTATGTAAATGCTGACACAAACCATTACAGGCGGGATTTAGACGTGATTCTAAATACAAACTTTCCTTACAATTGTCGGTTAGAATGTCAACATTATATGTTACATCTTTTGATTGACTTTAAACTGTGTACTGAGTTAATGAACATTTAATAATACATTTATCTGAAATCAACATTCCTTTTTCATGTCTTTTTTTGTACTTTTTTGGGAGAGATATTGTTCCAAGATAAATGGTGTCTCTTTTGTGGCGCCAATAACTATCTTCCTCGATTGTTAAAAGTAAATTGATTAAATCGTCCAACCTTTTATTAGGTCGTCTTTCCATATAAACTGTTTTCAATTTGTTATGAAATGACTAATATAACATATTAGTATCAGTGTCAGCATGTTGAAAGTTGCGATAACAAGAAGCCCATTTTATATGTTGAGGAGCATAGTATGTAACAATGTAACTAATGAAGTTAGGACATTTATGTTCATATGCCTTTACAAAATCATTCATAGTTGATAAAAAAACATCAGGGTTTTTTTCGTCAATGATTGTCTCTAAGATCCTAAAAACTTCTTCTTGTAAATTAGATGGACCGACTAAAGGAAGTTTATTGCGCCATGCACGTTTTACATGCCATTTGCATAGTAAGTGGGGCACATCTCCAAAAACATTATTAAAAGAATTCCAGCCTGACAAATCATCATCTGTCATAACAGCATTAACTTTTACAGAATGATTGCATCTCCTTTTTATTTCCTCTAAGAATGGTGTTATGGTTTGTTCATCTGCATGGTTAGATATAAGAAAAGCTACTGGATAACCCCTTTTAAAATCATCTCGAACTAGTAAAGTTACAAGAGGAAATGCATACTGATTGGTGCAGTGTGTAGCATCAATACAAACAATTTGTGATGAATGCTTTTTAAACATTGATAGTTAATGCTTTGTTTGTATACCAACCACAAAGGAATCTTTATTAAGGTCAATGTCGTCATACACTTTTGGGCCGATAACAGTTTGCTGTCCTTGTGGCTTATAAACCAGAATGCTATTAAAATCTTCAGACTTCAACTTTTGAACAAGTAAAAAAGTTGAAATGCTATCTTCAGGGTGAAGCCAACATCCCTTTTTTACTGCTCTGTTGATATCAGAAATATTCTTTTTTGTAAGAAGATGTGATTTAGTTAAAACAGTATCTTCATCATTTCTATTTTGTCTGTCTCCAAAACTTTCCCTAAGATCACGATAAACCGTATTTACAGGTACACCTAATGATAATTTTGCAGAAATATTTTTTTTTAATATTACCTGGTATAGGTTGGTACATGGTATTTGTAATACTAACACTGTGGTTATGAGTTTTGATATACTGCACATTTGTGACCATTTTTGTTTACTGTAACAATCATTCTGGCAGGGCAGAAGGCACCTGATTTAACACTCCCTCTGTAGTACCTTTTATTAGTTTTTCTTGCTGGTTCACTAACAGAGCGATACGGTTTAGAATGACCATCATTTTGAAAAATGTTGTTTTTACATCTTTTTTTATATTTTTTCCAGTGAAAAAACTACCACTTTGTTTAATGAAAAAAACATAACTATTAAGTTCCTCCTTTTCCTTCTATGCTAAGAATTCAGATTCTGATAAAAAATTGTAGGATTCTTTGGAAAATATACCTTCATGACATTCCTCTATGTGTTTAATAAGTTTGATTTTTTGAAAAAATACTTGGCCGCAGTCTTGATAGTGACATGGAGTTCTTTCATCTTTGGATTGATCATCTCTAAAAATGGTTTTATGTACCTGTAAAGCATGTCTTTTCATATTATCTTTTCTTGTAAATGACATCATACAAGCAGAACACATAAAACTAAAAACAACAATTTTTAATTAAGTCTTTATATACTTAAGTTACTTATTGACATCAATTAAGTATTTTACCTGGGTTTTTTTAACGGAATTTCTGTTAAACTATTCAATGGATCGATTGATGACAATGCTGAAAAAAAATAATGTAATTTTTGTTTTTAATTCACCACAGAAAACCACTAAAAAGTTTCATAATATCAACAAAATGGTTCTTTTAACTATTTAATTTTTAAAAGGGGCGATTTACTCTCATATGAAAAAATTCCTTGAAAGAGGAAATTTATTGTTTAAAAAAAACTTAACAAAATTAAAAGTTTTTTTTATAATCCATTAAACACAGAATAATAGAGAAGACTCCATTAAACACAGAATAAAGTATAAAACTGCTTTTTTCTGTGTTTTTCTGAGTCGAGCAACTTCTTTTCAATCAACTTTATTTTTTCTTGGTATGTCTTGGTACAGTACTAAGTAGCATATTAACCTTGTGTAACATTTAAACGTTAAAGTATGTCTAATATAGCAGAAATACCATAATTGTTTTGAATTACTGCTGATGCAATACTTATTTCTTAAGTGGTACCACCAACAAATACTTCTTCAGTACAACACTTTATATTTATGTTAGGATCTACGTTGCTATTTTTTCTTGATTCTAATGATGCATACACATTGCATATTTTCGAAAGAACCAGATAGTCAATACCATTCCTTTAGTCACTAGTGATAATGACTAAAGGTAGTAATGGCCCCTTTTTTTCAATTTTGTCAAATAAAGAATGAAGGCGATTCCTTTGAATTATTAACTTTTACTTTTATTATTATTATTACTGTTATGCGATAACTTTTTTGAAGATGTTGATATCAAGATTTTTGATTGAGTTAAATTAGTGATTTTCGATTAAGTAGTCAAACCATTTGTATAGTAGAATGTTGATGCTGAGGAAAATTGGTTTCCTCAAAAATATTTTTCATAAATATCCTGTTACCGCTTGCTTTTTTACCTAAATTTAAATGATATCTATTTTTTCCCATAACACATAAAAAACACGAGGCTAATAAAGTACGAAAAGCTTTTAGTTTTTCTATAAGTAATATATTTAAACATAATAATTGTTCTTCAAAATCATGGCTAATTCAGGAAAATTAACAAGAAAAGTTACTGGCAGCAGTGTCAATAACTCAAACATCTGTCAAAAATCCAAGTCAAGAATATTTGGCGCAACACTATAAAACACCTATTTAATATAAACAACCTGTTGCTAAGGCCGTTGCTAAAAAAAGTTTGAAACTTCGTTACAAAACTTGCTATTTTAGAGCACTTTAAAAATCATTTGCAGTAATAATCTATATATATTTGGAATGAAGAATGTTTGGGTTTCAAGAATATGTAAATTTTGAAAAATTGATTTTTTCGATTTTTTTTTTTACTATAGGACCGCATTAACAAAAAGAAAAGCAAAAACCCAACCATTCGTGATGTTGTTGTGAACCCTAAGAAAAAGAAAAAGATATTGAAAGATGTTAATTTTCAAATAGAAAGTATTACTCTATCTTATTGCAATCCTAATACAGAAAATGATTTTACTGAAGGTAATCAAATTAAAGTTGAAATCAATAGCAATTTGGGCCATCATTATGGCTCTTAGCTTTAGATGCTTCAAGTAATATTATTGTTAAAACATGTGACCAGTCTACTCAAACCATTTATAATAAATATCTACTTGCAGCTAAAAGAGAAACTGTTATATTAAAAAGAAGTCTTAAAATCCTATTCAAATTCCCTTAAGACCTCATTCAACTTCTTCTAGTGCATCAAGTTTATCACTTAGCAATGTCATGTCAATGAAATATATTTTATCTTCTGATGTTAAATGTAAATATTTTATTGGTTTAACGCCAGTTTAACTTTCTTGTCTGTATGATTTTCTTGGACCGGCAAAATTCAATCTCTCCTATGGAATTGTTCAAGAAAAGTTAAAACCTCTATTAATTCATCTAAGTTACCAATAAAAGAACAGTTGTTTGTTACATTATTAGGACTTCGTAGAGGGTTTAATATTTTTACTTTTATGTGTAATGTGAGTTTGTTTTATATACGTTCCATATTCACAACTTGGATATTGTATATGTTTCATCATTTTTAAATGTCTTGAATATAAGATGTTTCCGGAACGCGAAGTTTTCAAAAGAACGTTGACTAAAATATTTCGAACATTTATTTTTTTTTTTAATTTATTTATTTCGCCGTTTAATAACTTTTACAATTTACAAGGTTTATAAATAAATAAAAAAACTGGCGGGGCAAGTAGAAGACATTATTTTGTCTTATCACCGAGCCCCAATCGTATTTACAATAGCCGGATAATATATTTATACTTTACAAACTATTTATTAAAAATTATAAATGTAAAAATAAATAACAACTAGTTTAAGAAATACTTCAAGAACAATATTCATGTTAAGAGTAATAATCAAGTAAACAAGAAAAACTGAAAGAAAAGTAAAAAAGAAAAAGAAAAAATAAATTAATTAATTAAAGAGCACGTATTTTCAAGAGCCACACTATATACGTATATTATACAAAGTATTTGTTGAAGAATATGAAAATAAAATTTATAACAATTTATAATAAAGTAATATTTAAATAAAGAACAAAAAACATTCGAAAATATTCGTGCTACTATTGATTGCACAGAGTTTAGATGCATGTGGAAAAATATTTTTCAAGTGGAAAAATATGTAAATGGAAAAAGTTTTCTATTCCACTAAAATCGAGCATTGGAATTGAAAATTCATCTTAATTGCAAACAATTTTGAAATAAAATATTCCACAAAAAGCTTGCAAAATAATAATCAAACACAATAAAAAGTTTATGAGAATACCACTGATGGCGTTACAAAGATTTATCAAATCTTTGAACTTTTTCTTCTTCTTTAGACCATTCATGCTGTATTCTGACAAAAGAGTGTCTGTTGTCAGTTTACATATATAAAAAGATGATAAATGTCATACTGTCAACCATAAATCTTAAAATTTAAATTTTTTAAATATTATAAAAAGTTATAATATTTATTATAATTTGCAAAACATTTTTATTTGTATCAGCTGAATTTTTACCGCCAGTTAATGATAACTGTTTTACCTAAAAAGAAACAATGGAAAAAGTATTTAAAATGTTCATGAAATTTAAAAAAAAAAAATTTAATAATGTATAACATATAAGGGATTGTCCATAAATTACAAAAGGCTAAACTTATTTGAAAAAAATGAGAAGGAGATATTAACTTCTTTTTTCGCAATTTTTAATAAACTTAATAGACTGTTTTAATTTTTTATGACTTGAGGCTCTGCGAGGGAAAACTTATAACCTTTTTTGTTTTGTTTATTGGTGAAATTTAACGTTGCGTAATTTATTGGCGATCGCTAAACTATAAAGATTAAATTCATGCATACAAAAGTGATGCATTGGATATCTCCATTTGGAATTTTTCTTTTCAAAACATAAAGTTCATCTGAATTTTTACGATGTTTACAAAACTTTCTTCTGGATCATAAGAGAACTGCGCGATTCTATCAAACCAGCATGTTTTTTATTTTAAGTTGAAACATAACTTTTATCTAAAACTCTAAAAAGTAAAATATATAAGTGAAGTCATATAAAACATAGTACTTTCTATATATAGTTAAAAAAAGATCGAGTTAAACTGAGTGATGCAAAAAATCTAAAGTTTCTAGATTAACCCTAAAAAAGAGGTTTAAGCAAATAAAGTTCAAGTTGACTAACGTCAATAACTGTAAAGAAATAGAATCTGTGAAATGGAAACTGTAAAGAAATGGAATATATATATATATATATATATATATCTATATATATATATATATATATATCTATATATATATATATATATATATATATATATATATATATATATTTATATATATACATATATTTGTGTTATACGTATTCATTTGTTCATATTTATTATGGATGTAATACATAATGAATATAAATGCGTATATATAAAATATGTAATACATAATGAATAGGAATGCGATTCTTTATAGTTACTGACGTTAGCCAAAAACAATATATGCATATATGCACATTAATTATACATGAATATGTATAATACATACATACATATATATATATATATATATATATATATATATATATATATATATATATATATATATATATATATATATATATATATATTTATATATATATATACATAAATATATACATATATATATATCAGCGGCGGTTTTAAGCACAGGCAAAGCAGGCATTTGCCTGTGGCCTCGCGCTCAGGTGGCCTCGCATTTTTTTTCTTAGTACAAGTAAGTTGCTGTTGCTTAAGTTAAGGTTGCGAGAAGAATACTGAAAACTATCGTATTTTCTGTACAGTCATCAAAATATTTTTCTGTTATCATGGATTGCACTCCTGATGTAAGTCATAAGGAACAGCTTTCAATTCTTTTGAGATGCGTTAAAATTAATCAGGAAGAAGTACAAATTGAAGAATTTTTTTGTGGTTTTTTTCACATAACTGATAGCACTGGTTCAGGTTTAGTTGAAACTTTTTTAAATTTATTAGCTGAGTATAATTTGGATCTAATGAATTGTCGCGGGCAATCGTATGATAATAGTGCTAACATGCGAGGGTAATACAAAGGGGTTCAAGCTTTAATCAAAGAAAAAAATCCCAGAGCTCTTTACGTTCCATGTGCTAACCACACATTTAATCTAATGGTATGTGATGCTGCGAAATCAGTATCAATTGCAATTAACTTTTTTGGTACTGTTCAACGAATTTTTACATTTTTTGCTGCATCAACCGTTCGATGGGACATACTGCAAAGTGTTTGTAAAATGACTGTTAAATCATTATCAGATACGCGTTGGGAAAGCCGTATAAATAGTATAAAAGTTGTAAAAGATAATTTGGTTCAAATTATAGAAGCTTTATACAAAGTTGCAGATTCAAGTTCAATTGGAGTTGCTGTTTCTGAAGCTAACGGTCTTGCAAATGAGATATCCTCATATCAGTTTATACTTTCACTTACAATTTGGCATGATTTATTGCTTGAAATTAACAAACTAAGTAAAGTTATGCAGAATCCCTCGGCAGATATTTCTATTATGATAAAATTGGTGGAAACTACGAAAATTTTTTTAAAATCATTCAGAAGTGATGAATCATTTGAAGCGATTATTAAAAAATCTGAAGAAATAGCTATAAAATTAGGTACTGAGCCAGTATTCTCTCAAGTGCGGCTTAGCCGAAAACGACGTTTTTTTGAATATGAAGGAACTGATACACCTCTAAATGGAAAGTCTAAATATAAATTAGATTTTTTTAATGTAATAATTGATGTTGCATTAGTAAGCTTAAATAAAAGATTCAAAATGCTTGATTCATACAACAAAATATTAGGTTTTTTAACCCGTACCGAAAAAATGCGAAGTTTAGATGCAAATGAATTGTAGAATGATTGTAAAAATTTAGAAATATCACTGAGAAATCCTAGTACAGAAGAATCGGACGTGAACCATGAAGAGTTATACTCGGAAATAAATACATTTTTATGAATGGAAGCTTCGGCGGAATCGAAAGTTGCACTGGAAATTTTGAAGTATATTACGGCAAATTCTATAATCGAAATTTTTCCAAATTTATTTATTGCCCTACGAATTTTACTAACTTCCCCTATTTCAGTGGCAAGCGCAGAGAGGTCATTTTCCAAATTAAAACTCATAAAAAACTATTTACGTTCCACTATGGGTCAAGACCGCTTATCTGCATTAGCTTTAATTTCCATTGAAAATAAAATAAGTCGGTCCTTGGACTGTTCTGATTTAATTGATGAGTTTGCGTCTTTAAAAGTCAGAAAGGTTAAGTTTTAAGTCAATGTAATCGATCCTCCTAAAATCTGCGAAAAAAATAAATGGTATCGCATTTTGAGTAGTCTTATTAGTCCATCTTCATCCAAAATAAAAAAAATACTTAATGTACATTTAAAACCTATGTGCGTTTTTTGCTTCGTTACGTTCTAATAAATATCCAAAACACAATAGAATACAAGAATTAAAAACTCAACTAATATAATAGAAAACTTGCCTATGGCCTCGCATATGGTAAATCCGCCACTGATATATATATATATATATATATATATATATATATATATATATATATATATATATATATATATATATATATATATATATATATATATATATATATATATATATATATATATATATATATATATATGTATATATATATATATATATATATATATATATATATATATATATATATATATATATATATATATATATATATATATATATATATATATATATATATATATATATATATATATATATATATATATATATATATATATATATATATGGGCAACTCAACGGCGCAAATCGTTTCAGATACACCTCTCTTGAAGTTAACTTAACCTTTCCTTTCAGATAAATCTGGTAACTTTAAAAAACGTATCACTTTAGTTGGAAACGGTAACATCATCTTTAACAACTCTTTAATGACTAATATTTTTTATAACTATTTCATAAACGTTGCAGTTCCATCTGGTAATACAAATTTCATACATTCTTCTTTATTCTCTTGCTCTATAGACCCAGTTGATGCAGCTATCAAAAAGTATATTGATCATCGCAGTATAATAAACATAAAGAAAACATTTGATACGTGTAGTATCAAATGTATACACATAGTTTCCAGTTCCGTCAAATCACACCTGATGATATTACAAAAATTATAAAGTCTATTAATAATAAGAAAAAGACTAGTGGTGATATACTTTTAAGTTAAAATCTTATATTTTTTACTTTAGGGACAGTCTTACAGATTGTTTAAATAATAGTATCCATAATGGTAAATTCCCGTCATTTTCTAAAAATGGCTAATGCCATACCGCGTTTTAACACGAATGACCCAACTGATAAGTCGAATTACCGTCCAATTAGTATTGTACCAGCTCTTTCTACAGTTGAAACTTTTTTTTATTTTATATGAACAAATTTTATATGAACAAATCTTGATATTTATTGAGCCTAGATTTGATTAACTTTTGTGTAGTTTCCGAAGATGTTATAATACTCAGCATGCCCTTTTTTCGTTACATAATAAATGGCATGATTGTATTAATAATGGAGGTGTTGTTGGATTAATATTAGTAGACATCACAAAAGCGTACAACTATATCCCGCATGATTTACTAATTGCTAAATTAGACGCCTGTGGTTTTTTGAAAGAAAGTCTTAGGGTGGAATGCAAGAAGCAAACTTGAGTCAAGTTCGACTTGAACTTTACATTTTAACCAATAGCGGCAGAGTATTTTTTGTGGGGAAAACCCATTTTCTGCCGCTATTGGTTAAAATTTAAAGTTCAAGTAAACTTGACTCAAGTTCGCTTCTTGCATTCCACCCTCAATCTCTTGCTGTCCTATATTTGTAGCTGTAAACAAAGGGTAAAAATAGATTTTTCTGCCTCAAAATGGGTGGATATATATTATCTGGAGTGCCTTAAAAGTCAATCCTTGGACCTATTTTGTTCGATATCTTTATAAATGATTTATTTTTATTTATTAAAGAAACGGAACATTGTAATTTTGCTGATGATAACACAATTTATGCTTGTGATTAGGTTATTTTTCGTTTGTAAAAAGAAGCAACCAATAACATCAATTGGCTTCAGTTAAACTCGGTGGTTGCTAACCCAGATAAGTTTCAATTTCTTTTAGTTGGCTTAAAAAACACAAAAGATTCATTGCTAAAAATAGGAAATGTAAGGGTTTTTGCCTCCGATATGGTAAAACTATTATCCGATATCGGTATAATAATTGATATAGATCTAAAGTTTGGGGAACATATTAAACAATTATACATTAAAGCTAATGGTAAATGTTTTGATCTTTTACGCATAAGAAGTTATTTATCCCGTGATAAATCTATTTTGCTGTTTAATGCTTTTACTTTGTCTAACTTTTCTTGTTGTCCTCTAATACGGATTTTTTGTTTAAAAAAAGATGACAAACTAATTAAAAGAATCATAAAAAGCTCTAAGTATAGTCTATAAAAGATTTGATTAGTCTCTGGATGAATTATTAAATTTTAATGATAGTCCAAGAATCCATCTTTGAATCAAATTCGAGACTTCTAATGATGGAAACTTTTAAGTCTATTAATTGTCTAAATCCAATATTTATGAAAAATCTTTTTACTATAAAAAAGTCAAACGCAGTTATTGCCACACCAATTCTTGATATGTTCAAAAAACATATCAAGAATTGGTGTGGCAATAACTGCGTTTGCAAAATTTGTCATTTTTAAAATTTTGTTATATTTTATTCTGACCTATATCTTTAGGTAAGATTGTATTATTATAAATCTTTTTTTTTTTAATTTGAAACAGTTGTAAATTTTCATGACATTTTTTTTTTCTTTTTTTATGAGACAATTGTAATTTTTTTATGACATTTATATGTGTGTGTGTGTACTGTCTATAAGTGTTGATATAAATTAGTTTTGGTGTTAGCTAAAACTATCTAGTAAAAATCAACTTGAAATAATCCTTTTAAATTAATTAAATTATATATTTAATTAATTTAAAAGGATTTTGAAAATGGCCTTTCTCCAGAGCAGTTGGATATCATGAAACATATGAAAATCCTAAGAATGATTTCAGTATTTGAAAATGAATCCTCTATTTATTTTTTCTTTATAAGTTTGAACAAAACCAGATGGGAAAATTCAGGAACTTGATTATTAAAATGTTTTTTCAAATACAGGTGTAGAAGTTCAATTTCTGCATATAAATTATCATCAGTGTCTTCTGTGTTGTCTTCCACCAGACAATTAAAACAAGTCTTATCTTTATTGAATGTCGTGTCTAATAAAAATACAAATTTGTCATTCAATTCCTGATAGCATTGAGCTTTTTTTTTTTAAATTTGTAGTAAGATGGTTTATAAAAAAACTCTTCACATAGACTTAATTGAGGTTCTTCTGATCAGTTTTCACCTAAAAGCGTTTTCTTAATACATCACTTTTGTAAATAATTTCTGGTAACAGTAATTTCGCATCTTGTACTATTAATTCGAATGAGTTAATTAATCCAAGAAGATAATCACCAAAAGATTAATAAAGTTTAGCACATGTATCTAGAGTAATAGTTGCACTTTGCAATGATTTGGAAACAGCATTCATTCGTTGCAAAATTAGATCCCATATTATTGTTTGTAAAGCAAATTCAAAAGTTTCCATTTTCGATAGTAAATTTCCAGCCGCAGCTTTTGCTTTTGTTTCAAAACTTTTACTCTCATTGATTCTGACCAACCCTTCCATTAATTTATTGTAGTTCTGGTGAATGGTTTCGACCAATTAAGCATGTGCGCTCCACCGAGTATTTGATAGTGATTAAAATAAACTACTTGCCAACTGTTCCAAAACTTCCATAACTTTGTATTATACCTTTATATTTTCCAATCATATTGCTTGAGTTATCATAAGACTGGATTCTGCAGTTGCTGATTTCCAAGTTTAATTTTATGTCTAAAAATTCCACAGGTGTATTTGCTAAATTTTCCCCAGTGTGATTATCAATGTGGATGAAGTTGACAAGTCTTTCAATTGGCTCATTAGAAGTTTGATCAATGTACCTCGAGATCACACATAGTTGATCTTTTTGACTCACATCAGGTGTTGAATCTACTGATAATCGATAATACTTAGATTTTTTAAACATCGCCGTTGTTTGATTGCAAAACTTTTTTTGGCCATCACATGTATTCTTTGAGAGGTAGTTTGTTTTTCCAGAACCGCTGTCACTATAAATTTTTAATGTGTCTGGCCAATAAAGGATTAAAATCTGCAATCAACTCAAGCAGATTAACGAAATTCCGGTATCTTTCAGACCCAAATTTGAAAAAAAGATAGTAGAAAAATAAGAAAGTAAATTTTATTTTACTTTCTAATGAAAATATAAGCACTTTCCAAAAATTAAAATTTAAGTTTTTTGCAATTTGATTATTGGGCCCCATTTTTTTGCGGCACCCTTAGACCATGGCCTATTCAGCCTGTCTGAAAATCCTCTAAAGGCTCTGTGTATATATATATATATATATATATATATATATATATATATATATATATATATATATATATATATATATATATATATATATATATATATATATATATATATATATATATATATATATATATATATATATATGTATGCATCATGTGTACATTATAACCTAATGAATACATAATGTATATATAAATAGTTATAGAAACAACCCTCGACGGAACAATCATCAAATTAAATGAAACAACATATGAACGAGACCAAGTTATCAACATATGTAGTAATCTGAATAATTATATATACAACGCATGATTGAAAAATCGTTAAATTGAATGAAAAACCTGGAATGGAAAACCCACATCACAACGATAACCAATAAAGCTTACTCAAAACTAGGTACAATAAAGTAGACATTCATATTTTGGCCAACTGACATGTTTACTAAACTATATAAAACTTATGATGAACCTGAATTAGAATTTTGGCACCAGTTTGGAATCCACATTTGAAAAAGGCAATAAAAAAACTTGAAAGAGTTCAGCAAAGAGCTACAAAGCTTGTACAAGGTTTAAATCACAACTCATACGGAAACGTTAATTGAGCTTAGGGTTAGAAAGTCTCGAAATCAGAAGAATTAGAGGGGACAACATCCAATATTTCAAAATAAAAACTTATTTACACAAAGTAAACTTGTGTCATCCAATTTCAAAAACTTTTTCTTTAACTCTAAAAGGTCAATCTTTAAATATTAGAGAAGAACCACACAAAGATAATTTAGTGTTCAAAGATAATTTAAAGTGTCTTATTGGTACAATTTACCAAATAATTTAGTAACTCATGATACAAAAATCCAATGATCTTACTATATAGTTAAAACATTCGATTTTTGTATCATGAAAATAGTTAATATCTGGGTCGGAGTTTTTGTGTAATGAAAAAAATTTCATTTCAAAAAAATTAAAGAGTTTAGTTTTAGACAAATCGCTTATTAAAGCAATTATTAGTAATAACAAATAAATTTAATAGGAGTTCTTTTTAAGAACGAACGTATTTACTTTAAAAATTCTCTAGAAAAATTTTTTATCATACTTTATAACTGCATACTTTCCTTCAAGTCGCAATTATTTGACCTCTTCCCACAGCTTTTTTCGGCATTCGATCGCTTCTTAAGCAAAATCCTCATAACGTATATCCCAGTTCCTCGGAAGTTTTTTTTAGCGTTGAGTACTTTTTATAATAATACAATTTTTAGTTATTATTAATTTTAAGTTGTTTTTGAACATTTCCTTTACTGCATTTTTGTACTCAGCCCAATTTTCATTTGGTTTTTCATATATTTTGTTTATTCTTAAATTATTCCTTCGAGAACGGTTCTCCAAATCTAATGTCTTTTTAATCAAATTGCTTTTTTTTTTTTCATAACGCTTCGTGATCTGATTTAATTTTTCCGTGATGCTTATTTCTTGAAAGTTAAGACATTTTTTAATATTGCGTAGGTCGTTTTCTATGCTCAAGACTTTAGATTTGTTAGTGTCTACTTCTTTTTCAACTTTATTTAATTGATTAGTGAGTATTTTTAAATTTGTACTAATTATACCAGTAAACAATTTTTCTTGATCTTCTAACAGGCGTTCTTTCCGTTTCTTTTAAAATACTCTTTTTTTGTTCTTCGAGTTTGTTTGTAATTAATTTCTCGATATTTTTCAATGTAATTTCCATTATTTCTTCTTTTACTTTATTATGATTAAGTTTATTTTTCTTTTATTATATTCAAATCAGAAACAAATCTGTTCAAATATACCAACAACAAAAAAAAGTAGCCAGAAAACAACAACTTTTACGACCAGAAAACAACAACAACCAGAAAACAACAACTTTCAAACAACTTTTAGCAACTAAATATATTGAATTATGAATATATTGATTATGCTCTTAATTTGTTTTTCTTTGGTGATTGCTTTGATAACCACGGATTAAAACCTTAGCTTCTAGGCAAAAGAATTGAAAAAAATACCTTGCATTGAATTCGATGTTTCAAGGGCAAACACGAGCTTCTTCTTGTTGAAATAAAAAAATACCAGGTACGCAAGAACCTGTAACATTGATTTAAAGAAAAGGGAAATAAATAAAAATAGTATTTAATTTTTTCACTTTACTTATCGGTAATAAACTGGGAACAACTTATTAACTACAAAGACGCAAATAAAACTTATAAACATTTTATTTGTGAGTTCAGTAATGCTTATAAAAAAGCATTTCCAAACCAAGAAAAAGGAATTAAGCTCAAATACTTACAAAGTCTATGGATTTCACAAGGCCTCGTCAAATCTTCCAAAAAAAAGAAAAAAAAACTCTACGAAAAATATTTAAAAAATTTTAATTATACGAGTTTTTATATTTATATATACTTAAATATATATTTATATGCCACAAATATCTTATTGTGTTTATCTTATAATTAATTGATATTGATTGTAAAGTATAATTGAAATTAACGGTGTAATATGATAAGACCATAGTCTTCCGCTTGCTCAAAGTCAATTTGTTGAGTTAACAATTTTGTAAAAAATTTTAAATTGACGAAAAAGATTATATATCTATCTATCTAACTATCTATCTATCTATCTATCTATTGATCTCAACATAATTGGAGTTGCCACACCGTGCAAGCAAGTTGAAACAAATGGTCTAGCTATTCTCCACAATTTTTATCTCGATTAAGGGTGTACCGATAAAGCAAGAAAAGATACCGCCAATACAATTTATGGACTCTGCATTAAGGGGCGGAATCAAATGCACTTTTTGACAAAAATGAAGCCAGAGCAAACAAAGGTTACTTAAAATAAATTAAGATCAGGCTATATTGTCGTTAAACAAGATGTAAGAGATTTAACTGAATGATACTTGTCCGTTGGTCTTCTTGTTCTAGAAGGAATGAAAAGACGTCTGTACATGTCTGTTATGGTTCTTGGGGGTAATGCCATAAAAGTCAGAACTGACGCAGTTTACGTTCCTGCTGAGCATAAAAAAAAGGCAAACTCGGCTGTTAAATCTGTATGATTGAAGTTTGCTGAAGGGCTTTTTGGTGGGATGTAGTAGACGCATTAAAAGTGACAGAAAAAGCTTTATTAGTATTGAAATCAATAACATTTGATGAAACTTCACTTGCATTTCAACCCCATCCAATCGCAGTATGCTAAACAATTAATCTTTCAAACAAAGAGGCTACTGAAAAATAAAATTTTGACAAGGTAGACGCTCTAATGCTAGCGCGATGTGTTGAATCAAATAATAATCTTATTGATTTATTATCTGAATTTAATTCAAACTGTATGATTCAAGGCTCCTTAGCTATCGAAGCTGCTGTACCAGGAGCTGATAAAACATACCTAGTTAAAAAATAGCTTGATCGCGCTAAGCAAAAAAATACCGTTGTTATTGTTTGCACGTGGAACGCGTTCGTTAGTCAAATTTAAGAGAAGAAGTTTTCCGAGCTATTACTTTTCATGAGCTTTGCGGGCGTTTTGCAGTTAAAGCCGAAAAAGCTAGAAACTATAAAAAAGCTTATAACCTTGAAAATATAATTCATATACATTTCGAAGAAGCTTATTTATCCACCAAATAAGATAAATAAGCTTCTTATTTATCCAATTTGAAAATTCTAATAAGGTGAGCCTCACGGTGGCTGGAGACCTAGGCCTGCTACAACCAGTCTCACAAAATTTATCTGTTAATAGTGATACTTGGTCGAGCAAGTGTGTACGAGTGTATTTTAACTCTCTTAGAAGTAAATAGCGGCTATGTTTATGCACGCAGCCTAACTAAAGCAACCTCGGCACAAACTCTGAGGCCCTAACTATCATTTTAAAACAAAAAAAGAAAATTCTCGCAGCGGAATATTTGCACCAATACTAGCTATTAAAAGCAATATTGGACCTGAATTTGCCGAAGATTTTGCGTCACTTTTGAAATCACTTAATATTAAACACGAAAAAGGCCAACCTACGCCCGATTTGGGCGATTAGATTGATTCCACGGTTTCCGTCGCCTTCAGATCGGAGAACTTGTAATGCGTAATAGTCAAGTTTGGATAGATGCTCTTCAAGACCTCTTTAATAATCACAACTCAAGTCATTCTTGTGCTTTAAATGCAGATAGGCGTTATACTTTACCTTCTGCTTACGGACCATTCAAAGAAAAGTTATCAGTTAGCCGACTAAAGTCGTGCAGCATCACTAAAAAAGTAAGTTGGCACTCTTAACATAAAGCCTCAAGATAAGGTACAACTACTCACATCTATTTTGAAAAAAGCTCCTAAATTTGTCATAGGGCAAGACAGACGCCAGAAGTATACTCAATAATATCACGAGTAGGAGTTAACACTTTTCGCACCTATACACCTGCTGGAGAAAATTCTATTTGGGCAATACACTCGCTCCAAGATGTTAAAAAAAGCTTTATTTAATCTAAACAAGTGGGAGAAAAAATTTCAACATCTCTTGTACGCGGTCAGCGTCAAGAAGAGCGAAATATATCTGCCGTTGAACAAGCTGTCGTTCTTGCAGCTCTTTGTACTTTTAAACGAGTTGTTAAATTAACTCCAAAAACCGCTACCCTACAAGAAGCAAAAGCACGAAGAAAAAGTAAAAAAATAAGCGTGGCATAAAAGTTTTCTGCATTTGCTTTTGTTGCAATAGGTAAAAACATCTGTAAAAAATCCAGGCGTGAAACATTTTTTGTACCTGTAAAAAATACATGCGTAAAAAGGTCTTTGTGCCTCTAATAGATTGAAACGTAAAATGAAAATATGGCGTGAGTAAACTTTTTAAAACGTCCTCCTTGCCCTTAGGGAAGGATGGTTTGTGGCATCTGGACTTAGAGAGGGACGGTCTCTTTTTGTAAAAAAACTTAGACGTAAAATAAAAACTTTTTTGCATCTGTAAAAAATGCAGATGTAAAACATTTTTTGTACCTGTAAAAAAATGATACTTATAGAAGCTCGTATTCATTTTTTTATGGAGGGTGGGTGGCCCCTTCTTTCTAAAAAGTTTTTCTCCACTGTAAAAAAAAACTCTACGTAAAATGTTTTGATAAGTGAAAAAAAATAGCTTAAAAATAAAAAATACAAAAAAAGACATTTTTTAAAATTGTTGCCTTAAAACCTAGAGGAGGACGGTCTCTTGACGACGAGACATACTAATGTTTTATATCATACTTACATACATACATATTATATGTATGTTTTTTTTTATAGTCATCGTCAAGTATGCTATTACATACACGGCTCACCAGTTTTGTTCTCTTTCTTTTTTGTTTTATTTATATTCTTTGTAATTTCTAACAAAATAAATATTTAGTAAAATTGTTCAGAAAACAGATAAAAGAGCTGCATGAGCCGATTAATAAAACCAGTAACGGATAATGAAGTCCCATCTATATCTGATTATATTTTATTTCAAACCGGAATTAAATGTATTTCAATCATCTGTTCTTCACCGCTAAATTTCTTACTTAATAAAATCTTATTAGATACATTCTAAATGTAAAACGGTTTTAAACAATTTCTTATTATTAATAGCGAAAACTAAAGTCTAAAACTAAAATAATGTATAAAATATCATTTCTAAAAATAATTCGTTTTGAATTGCCGACTGAGGTAGTACCTTAGTAACTCAACTCATTTACTTTATGATTTATTTTATGATTGAATTATAAAAATCTTTTTCGGAAAAACTTTTTTGATGTTTTAATATTACACGATTATCAAAACAAAGGGTTGAGGTAAATAAACAAAGGGTTGAGGTAAAGGCAGAGGAGGTTGTTTAATCTTAATTCTTATATCGAAAGTTAACGTAAAAAATTTCATTTTAATATAAAAACAAAATGGTGAAAACGGCATGAAGGATGGTGTGTGTGTCTGGGTATGTGTCACCTCCCCTTCCTTTCCCTCCCCTCCATTTCCCTCCCCGCCTCATCCAATAAATTTTTATACTATCAGTCGGCAATTTTGTATCTTTAGATACCTTCAGTCGGCAAATTAGAACCTTTTTTAGATTCAGTCAACAAAATGGGATTTGCAATATTTATCTCAAGTTGGTAAATTAGGGAATTAAAGTCCCGTTAAATTTTTCAATTAAACCATATTTTAAACCAAAATTTTCAATTTAAAAAAATTGAAAATTTTGGTTTAAAATAGTTAATGTGTCCACTCTACCCTTGGAGGTTTTAAAATTTTTTAAATTTTATAATTTTTTTTTTATCTTTTAAAAGTTAAGTATAATGGGCTGTCGGCTATACATTATATTTTTTTTGGATTTGTAAAAATGTAAACAGTGTTTATTATAAATATAATGATTAAAAATAGTTTTTAAAAAAAATTTAGTGGTAAATATTTGTCCTATCAAGCTATTACATGAAACTTTTAACAAAAAACGATAAATTTAATTAACAATTTAACAATAAATCATAATAAAAAAAATGATTTTTAAACAAGAGCGTAGGTGCATCATCAGAGCCGAGGTGTATAATCAGATCTGACGATGCGCCTACGCTCTGATGATGTACCTAACTTTTTGAAGACATCTGCACCCACCTTTTTAAAAACGTCTGCAGATGTCTTTAAAAAAGATGTAGGTTATAGTATTAAAAATGTTATTTTTAAAATGTTTTAATAAAAAATGACAGTCTAATGAAAATTCTTGAAGTGTATTTAAAAGGAATTTACATTGCGCTGAATAATATTAGTGTGTGTGCGTGTTTGTGTGTTATTATGTGTGGTTTAATTTACTTAAATAAATAAAAATACTTGTTTAGATACAATAATTTTACACAAAGTGTGATAAAATATGCGACACTTAAACCACTTTGTTCCAATTAACAGTAATCCGATTTTTCTTTGCTTCTCTGGAACGAGTTAATTAAACAAAAAGTGAATAGAACATTTATTTCTAAAGAAATCTTGATATTTGATTGTTCATTTGATTTGAATTTAAAAACCATGCTAACAGTGTGATAGACACCTTTTTACATTTAACTTTAAATCTATATGCAAACTGTAATTTTTTACATTTTATACTTTTTCCATTTAACTTTAAATTTATACTCAAATTGTAAACTTATACGCAGTAATTAGCGGCTCTCATCTAATAAAAACGCTAATCTATATTTTGTGCTGTTATAATATCATCAATACACATGAAAGAAATGTGGCACGAAAATTTTAGGGTTGAAATATAGATATAACAATAAATGTTTTTTTTTTTTTTTTTTTAAATTAGAGTTTAGCTATAGTTCAATCTATAGTTCAATAAATATCACAAGTTCAACACCATAAAATTCATGACCATAAAATTTATTGCATTTAAAAGGGTAAAATATCTTAAAAAAGTGGATTCTTAGTAAATCAATTGTGCAGATTGCAAATTATTTATTACAACTTTTATAACATGCCTAGAGTTTAGTCTATGCTTTAACAAACAGAGTCACAAATTCAACACCATAAAATTTTATTGTTTTTTTGTAGGGTTATATCTCCAGAACAAAAAGTTTTTCAGTGTTGTTAAGTTTTCTAAAGGTGCTACGTACTAATAAAATGTGGAACTAATATAATATGGATAAATAATAAGTTTTTTAAAAATTGCCAATGCTGAGTTATTATGAAACCAATGTGGTGACAAAAGTAAAATACCCTAAAATAACATGTATTTGAACCCCTAAAAAATAATGTGGGAAAATTTTTTTTATTACTTTAATGGCATCATTGGAAAGAGCTCATTTCACACTTTTAGAAACAATGAAAACCATTATGGAGAGACTTTTCCTATGAACTAAACCATCTAGTTTTTTTGAGCTAAGTTACAAAGTCTAAGATATTTTAAAAGCGATATTGGGGTCCGTAAAATAACTTGGCGTGTAGCGCTAATTTAAGTAAGTATATTTTTATTCTACGGACAAATCTCCCTAATTAAATTAAAAGGTTTAATTTACATTTATCACTAACATTGAATAGAATTATTAGAAGACGAAAATTAGAATTAAAAATAAAAAAAAGCTTTTTTAAATCTACATCCCTTGTTTGTTTGTTTGTATTTCATTTATTTAGCTGTTTAACAAAAATAGTAAACATACATATATATAAGAGAAAAAAAAAAATGTCCGTAAAACGAAGAAGATAGTAAAATCTTGTCAACATGCACCGTTTTTGTATATTTCTAGTTACAATGATCTTTATAAAATAAAGAATTAAACTTCTTTATTTCTTTATCTCAAACTTTAAAAATTTCTTTTTCGATTTGAAACTTGAATGAACTTAATGACATTGGCATACATTTAAATCCTTTTTGATTGATATTCCATACATTTGGACCTCGATATGCAATGCTGTATTCAGTATATTTATTAATGTTTTGAGGCAGTTTATATGTGTTACTTTTATTTGTTCAAAGATAATAGTTTTCTATTTATTTCAAACTTGTTGTTAAGGTTTTCAGTAGTGAGATTATTTTTGAATCGATACATAAAAATTAAATGCTGATAGATATTTATTTCAAAAATAACCATCATTTTCATATCATTCATTATAGGTTTAGCGTGTTCACGCTTATTTTTAAGTAATTTTTGAGTAAATGATTCCGCACGCATTTTTACTTAATTTTTGAGTAAATGATACTGCACGCATGTTTTTGTAAGCTATAAATTTTTTTAAGTTTTGATGATTTTCTATTTGCCCATGATGTATATAGCTGATGAAGCAATAAATTAATCCAAAATATATTAGTTTGAGACTTTGTTTATTGATATACGAACGAACTCGATACATCATACCAACTTTATTGTGATCTTAGATTGAATATATCGTATTTGAGAAAGCCAAGATAAATTATTATTAACAAAAATTCCTAAGAATCTTATACTCGTTCTTATGCTCGTTTTTTAACTAATTTATTATTTAAGATATGGTCAGGCAACTTATAAGGAAGGTTTTCTTCTTGTGTTTTTTTTAAGGAATAATATGTAGTTATTTTTAAGTTAAGCGAGAGTTTGTTCGCCCAAAACTAATTATTTCATTCGTTCAGTGAAAGAACGACGGAGATAAGGAAAAATTTTTTAATTTTTAAGTTAAAATAACGTTAATCAACGTTGATCAACGTTATTTCAACGTTGGATTGACGTCGTGTGCCAACTGGGAAAGAGTTGCGAAAGAAAGAGAAATTCGCAAAGGTTATTTATAATAAACTATAACTAACTATAACTAAAATGGCTTCAAGTGAACTAAATTTTGAAACAACTTTTCTAACTTTTTTCCAAACAAATAATTTTGTGATTGACGAAAATTCTGACCCAGATCTAAATTATCTTAATGAGGCTCATTCTTTGCAGAGTAACTGTTCTTATTTTTTTTAACAATGAAATAAAATGATTTGTTGAGCGCAACCAGTTAAATGTGTTGCATAGTATAGGAAGTATGAACAAAAATTTTGAAGCTTTTTCAAATAATATGGAGGATATTCTCGATATTTTTAACGTAGTATGCATTACTGAAACTTGATGCAATTCTAATGAAGCCAATTCTAACTCAAATTTTCTTTTACCAGGTATCGCTGTTATTTCACTAGAGAGTAAAACCAATAAAAAGCGGTGGAGGTATTTTTATTTATATAAAAGAAAACCTGCAGTTTATTAATAGGCTTGACTTAACTGTTTCTGATGACGATAAAGAGGTTTTAACAATCGAAATGTTAACCAAAAAATAAATATATATACTTTTAAGTTGCTGTTATCGCCCTATAGAAAAGAAATTAAACTATTTAATTGGTGATTTTAATTTGGATTGTTTTCAGTATCACGTCAAATACAAAATTAAAGAGTTTTACAATGACTTGTTTAAAAACGGAGAGCTTCTGCTAATAACAAAACCGACAAGAATTACTGTATCAACGACTTCATCAATTGACAATGTAATAAAGGAACAATATTTTTAATCAATTTCTTAAAAAAAGGAATCGTTAAGTCGTGTGAATAAAAAAAAAGCAATTGCTTTTACTCATTAATTGGTCAGTTTTACGTGAATAAAAACTTCAGTAGTTTTGCACAAATTTTCATTCACTGAAGGTAAAGCAATTTACTCAGTAAATGCTCAGCTTTACGTGAATAAAAACTTAATGAAAGTTCGTTAAATTTTTATTCACGTAAATCTGACCAATTACTGAGTAAAAGCAATTTCTTTTTTTTATTTATTGGCAACATACAGATCATTCTCAGGACGCAAACTGAGCTTATAGCAATTTTCTAAAAACATTCTACGATATTTATGACGCAAATTTTCCTAAAATTGAAATAAACCAAAAATTAAAAAAAATAACATCCCCATGGATAACCAATGGACTAAGATAATCTTTCAAAATTAAACACAAATTTATATTTTAAGTACTTGAAATCCAAATCAGTTGAAAATAAAACCATTTACAAAAATTATGCAAGAGAATTCGACAGACAAAGAAAAAATATTTTAAAAAATATCTTGACTTACTTGAAAAAAATAAAAACAATTCAAAATGCACTTGGCAAGTTTTAAGAGAAATTGCTGGTAAAGCTAAAACTAAATCAGATGCTTTGCCTAACGGTATTAAAGTTAATAATAAAATTTTATATGCTTCAAGCGATAAGTTGAATTAAATAAGCATTTTATTTTAGCGAGGCCTAACTTGGCATAAAATATTCCATATACTAGTAATTCTTTTGAATTTTACCTCAAAAAACAACAATTCTTAATTGCGTTGAAACACCCTTTAAGAAATTTAAAGCTTTAAAACGATTAAACCAAATAAAGCAAAAGTATTCGAAGGTATCAACGGAAACGTTGTTATAAATTCTTACAATTTTATTTAAAATATTCTATTTAAAGTCTTTTCGTCTTGCGCTAGCCAATGAGTTCTCTCTGACCAACGTAAAACTGCCAAAGTAACCCAATATTCAAAGTAGGGGATGTAATACTTCAGTTTACACGTAGTATTAACGAGTATACATGCAATACTTCTGTTTACACGTAGTATTAACAAGTTGTTTAAAAAATCTGAATATACAATAGAAATCTTTATTGATTTATCAAAAGCTTTTGATACTATTGACCGTCAAATTCTTATTAAAAAGCTCGAATTATATGGAATCACAGAAGTCGTTTTAAAATGGGTAATGAGTTATTTAAATAATTGTGCTCAACATGTAAACATTGACAATATATCATCAAAAACGTTACTAAACATTACTTCTGGCGTGCCACAAAGTTCTATACTCAGGCCTTTTTTTTTCTTTTATATCTCAATGATCTCCATAAAGCATCCAGCCTGAGGACAATACTGTTTGCCGACGACACAAATTTATTTTTAGCGCACAACAATATTACTATATTATGTGAAATTATGAAATTAAAACTTAAAAAAATTTTCGACTGGTTCAAAGTAAATAATCTTTCAGTAAATATTGAAAAAACTAACTGGACTCTATTTCAGTCACTTTCGAAAACAAAAATCTAATACCAGACGAAACGCCATCTTTATTCATTGATAATATTCAAGTAAAAAGAGTAAAAGCTACACAGTTTATTATATAAATATAATAAGATATATAAGTTTCTAAATATTATATAAATATAGATTAAATATTATTATATAAATATAGATTAGTATATTTATATATTGATGAAAATATTTCATGGAGACAGCACATTAAAAATTTAAGCAACAAAATTTCAAAAAGTATTGGAATATTATACAAATCAAAAAGCTATTTAACATACGCACTTTAATGCAACTGTATTATTTACTTATTCACTGCCATATTAACTATGCAAATATTGCGTGGGGCAGTACTAACAAAAGTAAACTAGCGCCTCTTCATTGTCATAAGAAACATATAACTCGTTTAGTTAATTCTTGTGATCGACAAACTCATTCAAAGCCTCTCTTAAAAAAAAATGAATATTTAAAACATTTATCAACTTAACTATTCTTTTATTATCGCAAAACACTTACTTTTGTTATTTACTACGTCAAATATTTAACATGTAAAAATTCAACAACGTCTTATTACAGCGGTACTCAACGACAAGACCATACGGTCTTCTACGAGTTTCCGCTTTCTTTTTAAATATATATATATTAAATATCTTCACTTGTAATTGTTAATATTATTTAATTTTAGCTTGTAAATTTTATGAAATATTAACGCAATGTCTTAAAATGTAACAAAGAGCAAAAAAAAAAAAGAAAAAAAGAACCTTGGGGAACTCCACATAAAACATTTAATACTCCAGACACAATCTGGAGTATACATATTGCTTTCTATTGGTAAGATAACTTTTAATCCAATCGTAAGTTTTATTAATTACACCGTAGTGCTTTAGTATACCTAAAAGGCTGCAGTGATCAACTGTATCAAATGCTTTTGATAAGTCAATAAAAACTTCTAAGGTAAATTTAGTTTGTTTAAAACCATTAGTTGTTTGATCAACTAATTTAATGATTGCAATTCAGTTGAGAGATTTTCTCGAAATTCAAACTGGTTTGGGTAAAACAATTTGTTTTTAGTGAAATGAATATAGATTTTATTATAAATTACGCATTCGAAAAGTTTTGAAAAAACAGAAAGTATTGATATAGGTCTATAGTTGGTTATGCTCGAATGTTTATTACATTTAAAAAAAAAATCTCAGAAGTTATTGAGAGCTTCAGTATATGGATCAGAGGTCTGCTTAGGCTAATTTTGTTGAAGATAAATATATCACTAGATATTTTAACAAACCCTGATGCTTTCTTTTTTCTTTTATTTTAAAGAGGAAAAAGTTTCTTCAAGTTCTTTATATTTAAGTTCATGATTGTACATATCGTACATATTGTACATATTGATAGCTTTATTTGTGGGTTTTATGTAGTTTATAAATGAATCAGATGTTGAAATTATTTTATTAGAAAGGTTTGGACCAGTATTTATAAAATATTTGTTAAATTCTTGCGAAATTTGTTTTTTGCAGAATATGTCAGTGTTATTAATAAAAATTCTTTTTTGTAAAAAAGTTGAATTTATTTTTTTTCTTCCCATTATGTCATTAATGACGGACCACGTTTTCTTATCCTTACATGTCTGTTGAACAAACTTAAGTAATTATTGTATTGGATCATTTTGCAGAAGTTTATTTCATAAAAGTACTTATTCATGAAAAAAGGGTTTCACTGACTTTTGCTCAGAACTTTTGATTGAGGAACAGAGTTTAATTGACGGACGAACATATGATTTAATCAAAAATGTTACTTTTATTTGTTTCCACCACTAATCACTTCTCTTTGTTAAACACAAGCTACACGGATTTGCAGCGCTATTGTTTAAATCCTTTTGGCAAGGCTAATGGCTCAGTTAAAGGGTTGAGATGTATTTACCTAGAGAGTAAGATTCTCTTTCAAAATTAACAAATAAATTCATTTGTCCAGGTCAAAAATTGTGTCCTTAAGCAGCAAAGCTTATTCAACAACTAACGCAAAAGAAAAAATTGAAAATGTTGATGATATATTATGTTTAAGTGATACTATTAATATTAGCTTTTCTGAAATTGGAATTTTAACTTTAAGAACAAAACTAGAATAAAAAGAAAAAATTGACAATGGCGATAGCATAGATGATATATTATGTTTAAGTGACACTATCAATACAAGCTTTTCTGAAATTGGAATTTCACCTTTAAGAACAAAACGTGTTAGAGAGATAATGCTAGTTATTTAAAAGGAAAAAATTGAAAAGTGCAAATAACAGGTGCTGAAAAAATAACTGTTGTTTATGGTTTGTAACCAAATAACAATGTCCAACCACTAATCAGTGCCCGTGTGGAGTGTGAGAATTGCATTGGCTGGTCAGTTTTTCCAGTGTTACACACTCACTCAACCTTCAGTATTTTTATGACACAAACTAAATTTCTAATTTTTTAAAACAGTGTTGTGATTTATAAATACTACACATATAGAGAACTAAATAAGAAAAGACTAGATGTTTAGTAGTAACACTAATACTTTATTCAAAGTTTATGTTTGTTGGTCTACTGTGAAAACAATAAAAGATTTATGTAAGTGCATAGTCTACATTATATTATTTAAATGTTTATACCAGCGGTCGCCAACCTGCGGCTCTCAAGCCTAATTTGATGATAAAATTTCGACTGTAAAATGTGGCTCTCCAGCTCCATGCAAAAATACTAATATATTATTGAAAACAAGATGTTAGTAGCTCTTTAGAAACCAGAAAATATTTATAAATTGTAAAACTTTAGCTTTTCCATCTTAAACGATTGCGAACCATTGGTTTATACAAACTATCAAATGCATTATTTTGTTATACTTGAGTCTACTAGAAATAGTTTGCTTTCAATGTGATATTGGATTAGGTCTAAAGCAAAAGTAAGAAGGGTTAACACATTGACGGATTGTGACTCTGCACTGTACATAAATTATGTTAAACATTTAATATTATCTAGAACTAGGACTGACGGATACACGGGTACCCGCCCGTTGCTTACTACCTTATTATTATTGTAAGTATTATCAAATCCTACCCGTTGTCTCAAATTACCCAAATGCTACCATTATCCATGCACAAACTATATATAAATTTCACGATTTACAGATGATTAATTAAATTTCACGATTTACAGATGATTAATTAAATTATTTTATAAAAATTTGCAATTATTAATCGTAGTATAACAACTTAAAAATATAAACTTGTTATGAGAAATTTGAAGATCTTATCAAAATTTAAATAGTTATAATTTCTTTATCATAGTAAGAATTTCGGAAAACATCAAGGTACATCATCCTCAATCAAAGTTTTAATGTTTTTCTCTTTGTACTATTTAAATTGACTTGCAATTCTTCGATAGGTTGCGTGAGTTTAATTTTTTAACCTCCTATCATGCACAAGAAGAAGTGTAAACCAAGAGTGTTGCATGTAGCAAATTCTTCTATACACTTTTTATTCAGAGTCATTGTAATTTTAAATGATTATATATATTTAAAAATATATGTTCATTAGTTAAAAAATAAAATATATTTTTTTCTTCTCAATATTTTACTTTTAATCACTTTTTCTTAAAATTGTAAACTACTACTATTACTACTATTTAAAATGTTTTTTTTTTGTTTTTTTAAATCAGCTTTTTTAAGAATAGATATAATTTATATACTTTTAAGAATAGATATAATTTATATACTAATTTATATATGTTTTGTTGATCAAAACAATTTTATTAGTTATTTTTTATTCGGAAATTTTTCTATAAGTAATTAAAAAAAAATTATGTAGAAAATACTTTGAACACATTATTTAGTAGTAAGTATACTTTGAACACATTATTCGGTAGCAAGTGTAGTTTGAACACATTATTTGGTAGCAAGTATTGTTTGAACACATTATTTGGTAGTAAGTATAGATTGAACACATTATTTGTTAGCAAGTATAGTTTGTATTGTTTAAGTACTTTAAGTTTCAGATCTTTTACTTTAAATCACTTATTTTAAAATAATTTGGTATTTTAAAATAAAAATCAATGAATGTTAAAGAATGTCTATTTAATTCTTCAGTTTAGTTTATTTTTATATTATAGTTTAAACAGTTGTATATTGAGTTTTGTTAAGGCAAGTTTCCACTCATCAGTTTTTCTACGGGAACGGGAAAGGAAAGGTAAAAATAATCACGTGAGGATGCATAATAAAGATTTATTTGTCCGAAGGAAAACTGCGCATTCTCACGTGATTATTTTTCCGTTTCCTTTTCTGTTCCCTTAGAAAAGCGGATGATTGTAAACTCATCTTTATAATGTATAAAACATTCAATTATAAAAATTGCTTTATTTAATATATACGACGCTAAAGAACATTGATGAAGCAAAGATTTTTGCCATCGGGGCAAAAATGAAAAAGCGCCTTTTACAGTAAAATTTTAAAAACTTTTTATGTTAAAATTGGCTTTTCTATTTTTTGCTCCTCAAATTTTTTTGGACCCCTTGAAGCCTTCGCAATGTTTAAGAAAACTTGTTTCACATATTGCTTTTTAATACATCGATATATGCATATAGATCATATACAAAATGTTTTATTTACTGGAATGATAATTAATTCTAATAAATATAAAATATTATTTAGTAGTCAAATAAAAAATAAACTACCATCACAAATCTGTATCTCAAAAAAGGAAAAAGAAACTCTACTTCAAAGTTATGAATTTTCAGTGTCTTCAAAAGAGAAAGATTTAAAAAATCAATATCATAATGTAGAAACTAATTTCAGCAATAACAACAACCTTGTTGAACAAATTGTAGACTTGTGGACTCACGCTTAAACGCTTTATTTGGGGTATTGTTTTCAAAGGAAATGGAAAAAATTACACGACAAAATTCCAGAGCATCAAAACAGCAGCAACCATAAATATTGTTATATTAAATGGCGCCAATCGGAAAACAGTATTGACTCTGACATAAAAATTAAGCATCACACTGGAAACAGGTTCTTCTCCAATTTTAGACGTTACACTGTTTCTAGCCAAACAAGGTTTGGGATTAGGAGAAAGGTTAGGGTTAGGGGTTAGGGTTAGGGTTAGTCAAACTAGCCAAACGAGGTTTGGGATTAGGAGATTTAGTTGGTGTTGTAGCAAATGGAAGTTTTTTGGGCATTTTGGAATTGATGAGCCATTATGATTCTTGGAAGAACATCTGAGCAAAGTTATGAAGTTGCAGAAGTTAAAGAGAAGACGACAAGTAAATTACCTTTGACCGGAAGTTCAAAATGACTTTATAGAGTGTTGTGCCAAAAAAGTATTAGACATTTTTCTAAGTGAACGAGAAGCAGCAAGATAATATTCAATACTTGTTGATGCAACCCCTAATTCAGCACATATGGAACAAAATGTATTTATATTGCGTTATGTTTAGTTAAATGAAGAAAATAATCTCTACGATGTTTAAGAGCAATTTCAAGAGTTTGTTGGCTTTAATCAAAAAACGGGAAAAGCCATTGCTGAATTAATTTGCAGTGTTATTAAAAATCACAATATACCAATGATAGAGTGTCTCGATGAAGGTTATAAAAATTGCAGCAACATTAGCAACAAGTATAAGGGAGCTCAAGCAGATATAATTAAAAAGAAACCATTGTCAGTTTAATCTCCATGTGCTTGTCATAGCTTAAATCTATGTGATGTCTATACCACAGAGTGCTGTGTAGAGGTTATAAACTTCTTCGGTGTTGCGCAAAAGACTTATAACTTATTCAGCTCCAGCCCGTAAAGATGGCAAATTTTATAAGATAATATTGGATGCTCTTTGCATAACATGTGTTAAACCTTGTGCAGAACATAATCCTGATTTATAGAGTGCTACCCAAGACTTAAAGAAGCTAAATGTGACTGCCGAAACTCAATTAAATATTAAAGGCATTGAAAAATACTTGGGTTCATTTGAATGCATCATACTCGCAAACACATAATTTAAAGTTCTAACAACCATCGCACAGTTCTGCAAGCCAGAGATGTAACTTTAGATGCGGAGGTTTTAAATTTAAAAATTGATGACCTCTTATTATTAAGAAACAACTAGAACTAAATTTTAAATGAATGTAAACTTGTTGCCAAAAAAAGCGCCTAAAATATACATTAATAGGTCTTCAAAAAAATTGCATTTTAAACATTTTGTTTTTATAAATTTTTTTAAAAAAATACGTTTTTTGTTTATTTCCTCACTTAGATACAGTTTCAAATTTTTTTTTGAAATTGGTGATGATTACAGATTATTAAATTTTTTTTTCTTGCACTTGTTGAGCTCTTTTGTGTCAATTAGTGGAATAGATAATGAACCCTTGGACTAATAACGTTCTTTTTTTTTTTTGTTAGACTTGTTTTGAGCAAATTTAAGCGAATAAAACAAAACATTCTTATGATTAAATTTTAATTTACTTACTTAATTAATTCGCCTGTAAAAAAGAAACTCTTCATTAATTTATCATATAGCACTTGTTTTCAGAAATTTTCATAGCTTTTGGATCAACATTCCCGTAGCAACCGGGGGGGAGGAGGAGGCAGCAGCGGTATTTCTCCCCCCTCCCCCCAATAATTTTTCAAACAAATATTGAAGAAATTGATTAAAAAAATGACTAAAAAAAATAAAATGTCTCAAAACTTTTTCGGGGTAGTACTGCCTCTCCTCCCTGTTAGATTGATCAGTTCTCAGAATGAATCTCATTTAAAACATGTTGACGGACTCCTTTGCTGTTCAACTATAAAATATGTGGAAGAAGTTTGTTCTATTTTAGGGCCAGATGAAGTGTGTTTCATTAGCCAAGACGACAAGGCTAGAGTGCCTATTGGAATAACAGCAGCCAAAAAACAGGCGCCGTTGTTGATGCATTTGGAGTACCGGTTAACTCTCCCGGACCTCGACTGGGTCGTGGCTGCTAAACACAAGCTAATACCATCTGTATACGCTGGAATTACAATCAAAAAAGATAGTCTTGGAAAAACAGATGCTGTTACTTATTCTGGATCTACCTATATTGCTGTTCGATTAGGAAAACACGCATCCTCGACCGCATTCGCTCATGGATTAGACTTTCAGCGGCTCTTGGATATCAAAGATTCGAAATATTACCAGAGATCCTCAAACAAATATGGTAAAGCCTATTGTCGTGTTTAGCGTCGATGGAAGACCCAACGAAAATCCCTGATACCAAAAAGTAATTGAAATTGGGATTCACCATTTCTTGAAGAATAACCTTGACGCTCTTTTCATCATGACGAACGCTGCAGGCCGCAGTGCATTCAACAGAGCTGAGCAACGAATGGCACCTCTAAGTAAAAAATTATCTGGGCTGATTCTTCCGCACGAACATTACGGAACTCTTGATTCTCAAGGTAATTACATTGACAAAAGTTAATTTGTAAAAATATACATATAATTTTTAACCTATAACAACCAACATATCTTTTTAAATCAGGCAGGACAATAGATGAAAATTAAGAAAAACAGAACTTTGGCTTTGCTGGAAAGGCTTTGGCTGATATTTGGTCTGATCTACAAATTGACGAATATCCAACCATTACAGAGTATATTGATCCAGACAAATCAGAACTAGAGTCAAGAAGCCTTTTGTTACAAGATTAACGTTGGATTGCCGATCATCTTTGTATAAGTCAATATTTTATTCAAATTGTGAAATATGAAAATCGTTCTCGTTGTCGGACTATTAGAAGCTCTTACTTTACTCTAATTAGAGCAAGATTTCTTCCGCCACCTGTCCCTGTCAACCAAACGAGAGACGGGCTTAAAGCAGTAGATGTCTCAGAAGGAGCAAAAGAATTGTTTCCATCATCCGTCTTTATGCTCATCGCATCAAACATTGAAAGTATTCTTCCTCGTACTGCCAAGGATTTCCAATTTTGCCTGTTATTGCGTTTTGTCCATCAATTCAGTCTAGCCTAGCTGATAGAATCTGTAAAAAGTGCAATATCTACTTTGCTTTTCAAGCTATGTTGAAAAAGCACGCTTCTATCCATTCTTCTGCTTTAACACTCCCTTTAATCAAAAGGGTCCAACCTGTTCTGCCAAGCGTCAAGCAGTCATCGCCTTACAGAAGAGTTCGGAAACTGCTGAATGGTTAGATGAAAATGAAGTTGACGCAACGAATTTGATTGTACCTCAAGAATACGATATCCTTTTAGAGCGCGGAGAGCATTCCCTACCGATTGTTTCAATCGATGATCACTTCAACAACCCATGGGAATATTATGTTAAAGATATATAATACTATTTGCTTAGTTGATTATTTAATGAGATATTGACTATTATATAATATAATTTGATGAGATCTACTATTATATAAATGTATAATTAAGTCAGAAAAAAAATCAATGGTTTTTAAGCATTTTTATTGTATTTTAGGGTGAGAGTACACAAAAACTGACATCATATATAACGGGGGGTTGGCCAAAAATTGACAGTTTGACAAAGGGGGGAGGAGAAGTCGAAAAATTGAGAAAAAACTCTGACATCATTTATGGATGACCCATAAGTATGCAGACACATCCAATTTGATTGAAACTTTCCATATATAGTAAAAATAGGATGATGAATCGAATGGAAAGTGAAACATTTTTTAAATTTATACATAAATTTTTAGTTCTTAACATTTGAATACTTTTGAGTCGATTTATTGGGGAAAAAAGCTTTTTTAAAAAATGTTCCCTCTCTTAAAAGGCAAGTATAGCCTTTTCACTTTTTAAACCAAGTATTTATTTATGTTTTTCTATAAATATGATACATAGGATTTTTATTTACAAATTATGTATATATTATAAGGTTTATTTTACGCTTACTTAATGACGTTATTTGTTTTGATTTTTCGCAAAAATCCAAACAAACGAAAGTATTTTTCGTTAATTTTAACATGATTTTAAATGATTTAAAGTTTGATTCTTTATACTAAATTAGCTAGACAAATAGGAAAATTTATTTTATTAACATAATACATAACGGCTTTAAATAATATAAATCTTGCTTTTGTTTAATCCATCCTTTTACCTGATTTCAAAATTTTTTCAAACATTATTTTGACAAAAATATTGTCAAAATAAATAAAAATTCTTATAACAAGTTTATATTTATCAAAATTTTTGTGAAAATATTGTTTTGAAATTTTTTGAATAACATGTGAATAACACTTATTCACGTTTAGTAAATGGTTTACATTCTTATTCTGAAAATGAAATAGAAAGTGAAATTTTTAAAATTTGGATAAAATAGAAATTAAAAATTTAATTACTTCAAAGGAATTCTTGCTAGATTTTTCATCAAAGAAAGTTTGGTCAAAAACTACAATCTAGCTATTCTAATTATAGACTGGCCTTTCTTAAACTATTTTTTTCAAAACAAAAAATTAAAAAATTTTCAATGAAAGTTTGCAAGTATGGAAAAATGTAAGAATTTTCACAAGTGTTCATACAATTTTTACTTATTAAGGAATACTTCTCCATTTTTTGATACAATGTATGTATGAATTAGTTCATGCCTTATTACAATTTCATTTTAGACAAGTTACCAGACTATGCCAACAGTTCACAACAGTGTACCATACCCCAATTTCCAAAACCAAATAACATTGGTGGGTAGTTTTTTTATAAAGTTTATTCTCGAATATTTAATTTAATTGCTGAAAGTAATGTATTTCTGATAATCTATGTTTTAGTAATCTTTTGTTTTAGGTAAAAAACGGCCGGAATTTCATGTAGCACTCTTCTAAAAAAATCTTTGGCTGCTGAACTTTTTAGTGAAAGGAACCTTTTATCAAAAGCTTAAGTGAGAGAGGCTATGTTGAATAGTACAAAAAATGTTCTTCATACAGATGGCGCAAAGTATAATTTTAGGGAGGTTGGTAGTTTTCAAGTCACAATATCATCAAGAAGCTACATGTTTGGGATAGAAGATATGTTCTAGGGAGAGGCACAATCTTATTTTGGAGAGCTAAAAAATTTACTCACTGATATGTCTCAAATATTTTCTGCTGAAAAGGAAAACTATGAGGATGATCTTAGGAAACTTATTTCTTTATTCAAATCTTTGATGACAGATTGCACTATAGTTAATTCAAGTTTTTTAAGTTAATTTCAACATTGGAGAAAAGCAATTTTGCCTTTTGTTATTGAAAACTATGATCAGCTTTCTTTAAATGAAAAATTTCTCAAATGCATCATGTTTTTGTGGCTTACACGTTATCCACAATCTAGGAATATACGCAGAAAAAGCAATCATAAAATGGAAAAAAGTGGCTGAGCAGGAAGGTAGTATTCATGCTGGTTTTAAAAATGCGCAAAACTCTCGCAATTTTGATATTTTGTATGAACTTTCAAAATATACAGCCTATAGACATGGTGATCAGCAGAATGGAAAAGCTGATGAATGGAAAGCATTTTTGCATAAAAGGTTTTCCAAAAATTTTATGGTTTCATTTCTGCATCATCGCTTAAACATTATACTTGTACTTGGTGGAGCAACATATTTTCATAAACATCACCTTAAAGAATTTGTTTTCAATCTTGATGGTTCAAATTTCCTTCATGAGTCAATTAGGCACGATATTGACAACATTATTTTTCATGCTTCAACTTGAGCTCTGGGAATTTTTAGTAAACTAATATCAGGACTTCTTTTTTCGTATTATTGAAGAGGAGGGTCATATTATTTCTTTGAATACCGTTTGGTCATAAATGTTCAATTATTTTGTTTGTTGTTCTTCAGATGTTTTTGATGTCCAGAGCAGTGGAATTTGCCTTGCCCCCTTTATCTAATACTATGTAGAACCTTTCTGTCGCAGCAGTTAGCAAGTCAGCTCTAAAACAAGATGATTGAAGTCCATATGTTTCTTATGTCATCTGCAAATAGAGCAACCTTTGAGCTTTTCAGGATGATCATTAATTTTGGTTAAAAGTTAACCCGTCACTTAGTGACACTAGTGTGAATTTGGAGCGTTTAGTGCCACAGTGTCTGTGTGTTTTGTAATTGTGATGTTATTGTTGTGATGTTTTGTATAGATAGACAACTTGGCTTACCTTCTCGCTGGTGTCTATTGTTAAAAATGATTGTTTGATTGTTTCGTTACTGAAACTTGCTACTTCTAATCATTCACTAAAAGCCAAGAAAGAAGTTTTATAATAAAATTATTTTTTTATGTTATTTTAATTTTTTATGTTATTATACTAATTACCTGCATATATATATATATATATATATATATATATATATATATATATATATATATATATATATATATATATATATATATATATATACCTTTTTAAAATTTAATTCTTTATAATATTTTTGTAAACGAGTTAAAAAAATATTTTAAACACATTGTGTATTTTTGTTTACAATAATAATTTTTTTACATTTTTAGGTAGAGTATCTGCTGTTATACCTGCCTATTGCTGTTGTAAGTACTCAAAATATCAGAAAGTTCATTAGCTGTTATTTTCATTGAAAATTAAATTTTAACTTTATTGAAAAATCTTCTGTCTTGCAAATAGGTCATTCTGTAAAATTCCGATAGATTTCAATACCGTTACACAGTAATTTACTGTCTGGTCAGTAAATTATACAATAATTTCAAAATGAAGTACTATTTCGATTCTATGATTCCTTTATACATACTTGTATGGTGTAGTTATAATATAACCCTAAATTTTTCTTTCCGAAAATAAGTAAATAAGTGAAAACCATCAGTCTGTAAAATAGGTGATTCTGGATAATTTCGTCAGATTAAAAAAAAAATTTGATCATTATAAAAAATTTCTAGTCAAATTTAATAATGGTTCAAAAATATCAAATATATTCAAAGATATGCCAAATTGGTATGTGCAGCCCTTTTGTAGTAATTTACTAACCGGTCTGTAAGTTATACAATAATTTCAAAACGATGTAATATTTGGATTCCATGATTCCTTAATGCATATTTGTATGGCGTAATTATAATATAACCCCAAATATTATTTTCAAAAACTAAGTAAATAAGTGAAAACTCTCAGTCTGTAAAATAGATGGTTCTGGTAAATCTTGTCTGATTAACAAAAAAATTTTGTGGTATTTTATTTTCTTATATGTGTTGGATCACTATGGAAAATTTCAAGTCGAATGTAATAATGGTTCAAAAGTTATTCTAAAGTCAATATGACACCAAAACTAAATAAGTTAAAACCCACAGTCTGTAAAATAGACGATTCTGGACAATCCAGACAGAATTAAATAAAAATATTTTGGTATTTTATTTTCTTAAAGTTGGTGAATCAATATGAAAAATTTTAAATCAAATGTATTAATGGCTCAAGAATTATTCAAGGGTCCATATGGCACCAAAACTAAGTAAATAAGTTAAAACCCTCAGTCTGTAAAATAGACAAATCTGGGCAATCCTGACAATTTTTTTTTTTTTGTATATTATTAACTAATGGTTGTTCAATCAATATGGAAAATTTTAAGTCAAATGTAATAACGGTTCAAAAGTTATTAAAAAGTCAATATGATCCAAAAATACCCTCTTTTTTAATGCCATTACACTGCAAATTTTCCATACTTAAGCCCTACCTTTCATCAAAAAATCATCAATTTTTGCACTACAAAAAATTCAATAACTTTGGATCCACTTAACTTTAAAGGCCAAATGATCCCTCATTTTTTAAGTCAAGTCAAGCTCTATACAATGATATAAATTATATATGCTTATTTGAATTTAAAAAAATTGTCTAGAATGGCTATCGCTCATTAATATCGCTCATATAAATATATATATATATACATATATATATATATATATATATATATATATATATATATATATATATATATATATATATATATATATATATATATATATATAATTTAGTTTTTTTAAAGTATTTAGTATAAATTCCAAGTGTTCAAGCTGTTGTTTGGTGTCATAATTAACAATTGTAAAAAATGTAGCAATTTTAAAAATATGTTTGTTATGAAGTTGTTTTCTTTTTTTCCCCTTAATTGTAGAGATGATTTCAAAAGTTTATATTTAAATGTTAATGGTTTCTTTGTTAATATATTTAATTAAGTTATTACTCATGAAATAAAATATTTTAAAAACTTCTTTTTGAATTTTAAAAGAAAAATTTTAAAAGAAATTTGATAAAAGCTTTGAAACATCTTTTTTTATCATTCTTTTGGTTTTTTTTTTTAATAATTAATTATAAATAAAAATTCCATCAATAATTTAAAAAAATTTCTGTTTATTAATTTTAAGAAAGTATTCTGAATGTAAATATTTGTTTAATTATGAATTTTTATTGCCTAATTTATTTTATTAAAGAGGTTGTTACTCAACATGTATTTATTTTTACTGTAAAATGTTAAGTATTAATAAATATTTAATACAAATTATTTTTATAATTAATAAATGCAGTATATATATATATATATATATATATATATATATATATATATATATATATATATATATATATATATATATATATATATATATAAATATATATATATATATATATATATATATATATATATATATATATATATATATATATATATATATATATATATATATATATATATATATACATATATAGTTGTAAATATAATAATAACTTTATATAACATGTAATTATATTAATAACGTTATAATTAACATTTATAAAATGTACTTTTAATAAAGAATATATCTTTTCAGAGAATTTATATGTTTTATAATGTCTTTTTTTATAAAGATATGGCATCAAATGGAGCTATACACAGAACAATTGATATGTCAAATGCATCATGTATTGAATTAGCTCTGCAAGGTGAACAGTATTGTAAAAATGGAGACTGCAGAGATGATGTTGAGTACTTTGTAGCAGCAATTAAGTTGGGACTGAAGATCTAAAATCGTTATGTTCTGTTTATAGCCAATTAGGAAATGCATATTTTTATTTACAAAAATATGAGAAAGCTCTTGAATATTCCAAACATGATCTTACATTAGCAAGGACTTTAGGTGACGGAGTTGGTGAAGCAAAAGCCAGTGGAAATTTAGGAAATACTTTAAAAGTACAGGGAAAGTTTGATGAAGCTGTTTTATATTGTACAAGACATTTAGATACCGCAAGAGAACTCAAAGATAAAGTATGTGTTATTTTCTTTACATCATTCAAGTTTACATCATTGTCATGGGTTATTTCTTAAAATGAATTTTCTTGCAATAAAAAAACGACTTTATACAATTTTAAAATTTGAACAGTACAAAAACTTTTTTTACAATTATCTATTTTTTTTTTAATTATTACAAAAATCTGATATAACTTTTAGTTTTCTACCTTTTTTTAGTTCTACTTAAAATAAAATTTCAATATTTTTGTTAGGAAAATTTTATAAATGAAAATATCAAGGTCTAATTATCCAAAGTTTTTTGTGTTATGTTTATTGTTGTTATGTATCCTCATCATGCTAATCATAACAATAATAAACCAGATTATCAGATCTAACCAAAGTTAAGTAAGAAGGTAATGGCTGAACTACTCTGTTATGTTTCTTTAAAAACAAAATGTTAGGTACCAAATACATATAGCATATAGTTCTAAATAGTAACATGTTAAATGCATCAGAATTATTTATAAAAAGAATCAATTATGGGCAGTAAGCAAAGCTTCTGTGATAAAAATTTATATATTTTTTTATTTGTAGCATCTAATATCATAAAAAGCAAAAAATATTGTTTTATGTTAAAAATACACATTCTAGATTATTGTGGTGATAATTCATTATTATATATTTTTAATTTTTTCATCTTATATTGTTTGCAATTATAAATATTATATTTTTTCAATAGTACCGTCGCTAATTAGGCTAGAGCTGACGCCTAACCTTAGACCTCTGTGTTTTTAACCAGAGCTCTAACCACTGTGCCACGGCTACTTAGTATAAATATATTTTTAATATATTTTTGATATTTTTATGGATTGTAATTTTAATTTATTTTTTATAGCCTCACACAAATACTATATACAGCTTGTACAGTCAGAGAAATAAGTATTCAAACAAAAAATTTGATTGTGAAAAATAAACATTGTTTAAATATAAAAATATAATTACTTGGAGGAATGTATAATATTCAAAATTTTGTTTGGATAATTATTAAACGTTAAAAAAATGCATTTACTTATACATCGTTACATTTAATTATTATTTAATTATTAAATCGTTAATTAAATTATTGTAATTTTTTTTTTTAGTTTATTGAATTCATGGTTAAATTTCAAGGTTGACTTTTATGCTTGAACTTTGAAATAAAGTATTCACAGTAAGCAATCTATTTTTATTGCCTTAAATTTTTTTAAAATTAAAAAAAAAAAATCTCTTAAAGGTTATTGAATTTTTAGAAAACAACAGACTAGATGGTGACAATTTTTTTTCCTGACTTAAATCCAGTTTTTTCAGAAAAAAATTTAAAGGAAAAAATGTGCCATTCTTAGTTAATGTAATGACACTCTTATGCATGTTCTACCTAGATAGAAAGTCTATCTATATAATGAAGCCCTCATAGCTACCTACTTCATACCTACCTCATACCTACTTCAGAATATTGTTATAGTGCTTAGCTAAATAATATATATGTAGAAATTCTCGGGTTAAGATTGATAAACGTTTTCATAGTTGTTTTAAAAAATTACTTGTGAATGCGTTGTTACTGCATCAAACAAAGTGTTAAACCTATTTTAATAGTAAAACCGTATTAAAATTTTTTTTTTAATAGGTCATTCTACAGAGTGCCAGATCAGGAAATTAGGAAAAAATCAGGTAGTTTAGATGTCTGCAAAAAAGGTATAATCAAGTAATTTGAGTTGAGCTTTGGAAAAATCACTGAGAAATTAGGGATAATAGCTTTTAATCAAACTTATGTAAATTGTTTATTGTATACTTAATGTAAAATTTCATTTGGAAGATAATTTTATGAACTTCTCTTGATACTTTAAACGTGTTTATATTTATATATTTATATATTTTGTTTATATTTTTGAAATTAAAATTTTTTTGCTATTTACTTTAGCTCAAAAAACAAGAAAAAAAATTTGGGTGAAAATATAAATAAAAAATTTAATAGCCTCTCATTCATGCAAGAAAATATAAAACGTCACAGCGTGACCAATATTTTTTTCATTGTTTTTTAGTTTTTAGATCAACACCGTGATTCAGCTAATATAGATGAACTGAATTATTAACTTGGCATTAAACAAAAAGTTTAGACATTACTCTTACAAGTTTTATAGCTAAATTACATTTTTCAAATTAAATTTCAAACAGGCGCACCTTTAATTAACTAGTGGTAAATGTCACAGTGTGACATCACAGCGTGATCAAACACATTTGGATAATTATAAACCAGGTAAATGGGCTGTTTTTAATAAATTTAAAACTTAGTAGAGAGGTATTAGACAAATATATAATTACATCTTCATAAAAATAGTACTTACATAGTAATCTTGAGAACATGCCCATACTATATCAGTGTCAAATTGCGTCCATATTGTATTGCTGTAATATAAACAACGTTTTAAAGTTTTTTGGTGATTTTATCTGAAGACGTTTCACTAAATACTTGGCACTTTAATAGGGTTGCATTTCTATTTTCCCATTATTGTTGTTAATTAGGTTCGCTTCAAATATTCCTGGTTTTGCTGGTGCTTTTGTAAATAACTCATCAATTTTAAATTTTTTTATTGTATTTATAATATCTTCCCAAGAAACAAAATAGATATTGAAATTAGTCTCGTTTTTAACAGCTTTATGAAAAGTTATGGCATGAGTTAGTTATAAATTTTCTCTGGATTATTTTTTGCGTTGCTATTCTTTTAATGGTCCCACCAATAGCATGTACCAATCCTTTCCCATGTGAAGTAGCAAAAAAGTTCCAGAATAATTTTAAATGATGCTGTTCTTTTAAACAGGGTATTGCTGATGCAATGTAACGATTTTTAAATTGATTACCCGGCCCGTCTGACTAAATCTGTAGTATTTCAACACTTGATTTAATATGGTTAGATAATAAATTATGAACAAATACAAGAATAGATTTTTTTGAATGGCTTAAATCATCTGAAACTATGACAGATGACGAGAATGAATTTTGGTACTAAAATACAGCAGTAAACACAGTAACTTGCTTCTTGTACCAATGTGCTGACTGCACTTCATCTTACCACAAAGTTGAAAAATTTTTAGCAAAATTCACTTGAAGGGCGGCTGTGTCTGGATTACTTTGAAGTTAGATCTTATGATCACGATGTCTTTGATTGTTTCTGTTAAATAAAATAATGCCAAAGAAATGAAGTTTAAGATTTTGAAAAGGTGCTGTAAAGATAATTAACTCTTCCTTTTTTTAAAATCTTTTTAATATATTCTTTTCCATTACCATCTGCAACTTTTTCCCATTGGTACCATGTAATGCATTTATTCTTGTCAATTTCATTCAAAGCATATAGATTATGAAACTTTGCAGCATCTTTTCATGTTGTACACATATTTTTATAACAAATGTCTTTTTCACTATCACATACAATGCTAAGAGGAAATTCATGTGAATACAATAGAAAATTTGAATTAAACTTGTGCAAGGCTTCAAGGATAAGAATTATATTTTGATGTCGTTGACAACAACAAACGTTTCTTGACATTGAACTAGACAAAAGCACATGCGGTGGGCGTAAACTAGCAAACTTTGATTTTCCAACTGATTCTTCAGGATAATTACCTTTAAAAACATAAGCAAAGCTTCATTAACATTCATATACAAATGACGTTTTTGCAGTTTTTTTCTTGTTCTTTAATCTCACCACAATGGTGTCTCTTTTACCGGGTGCTTGACGGGATATATCATCACGCTGGTAAAAATCAAGAACCAATTTTACAGTTAAAGCATCTAAAACATTTTCACTAAGTATTTTTTCTGGACTAGGGGTTTCATTCATTTTTGTTAAAAGTTTTTGTACAACTTTAGCCGTCTTTCTGGGTGATTTTGGTAGTGCTGATTCTACTCTCTTAACAGCTTTTCCAAGAGTTCTTGCAGATTGATAAGAGGGTGATGTAACAGCTACAGATTTTGATTCTGCTATTTTTTGTCTGCTCTTTCTTTTTCAATGCCTTTCTTTTTCTTGTTGAGCCTCCAATTTAGCAAAACGTCTTTCTTTTCTCCTTTTTGATTCTTTTTCTTTAAATACTTTTTCACCAAATTTTTCTAACTGCCTTTCACGATATTTTCTTTGACGCTCAACATGAGTAAGTTAAGCCCTTGAAAGATTAAAAAAAAGCACAATAGTTATGGAGATGTACGTATAAAACTATTGGTACCCTAATTGTCACAGCGTGATAATAGTGGTAATAACATTTGATTAAAATAAATGGTTTTCTGAATTCGTCTGGAAATAAGTATTTATTTTTATCATAAGTAGCAATGGTTAGTGCAGCTAAAAACCTGATTGCAATGAGCAAGACAGTTTTTGAATTTTTTATAGGTTCAATTGAACTTTGGCAATTAAAAATGATTTAAGTTATCGCAAAAATGCCTAATTTTTACCTTCTGTTTCAGCCCATATAATTTTTTATGATAGGGGCATACTATAACAAACTATATATTTTCTGAAAGAGGAGAAGTAGAGCTTTCTACTGATATATAGTATTACGTATATTGGCTTTTTTTAATTTTTTCATTTTATGTGAGACGGTTGTGGAATTGCTCTATAGTGTTGTTTGGCAACTGTTTTACGACATATTTGGCCATCGACTTATGAACAATGCCCAGGAAAAGTGCAATTTTTTCCCCCACTGGGTTTAAAAATAAAAGGAAGAAAAAAACAATTTTGCTTTTATTAAATAAATGATAACTATGAAAATGTTATCTCAAAATATACTATGTAAATATGTAAAATATACAACATGGGTTGTTGTTGTCATTATTAAAATTATGCTTATTCGTCATTTTTGTGGTTATTTGAGTAGACAATAAATCAACTTTGACATATATTATCCTAATAAAAGTTTTAAAGATTTTGCTAAAATTTTGAACCTAAATAAATTTTTGCTTGAGGAATTCAAAAACAAAACTCTAAAAGTACACTACTCTTGATAGCCTCAAGAAATAGCTCATTTATCCAACTTTATTAAAAATTATTGACTTGTAAATTGTAAAGATCTAAAATTGTATTGTAAATTGTAAATTGTAAAGTAATTTGTAAATTGTAAAGTAATTTGTAAATTGTAAAGTAAATTGTAAATTGTAAAGATCTAAAATGGAGGCTGTCACCTAAAATTCGTGGAAAAAATGTTGATTGTAAAAATGTTTATTATCTTGAAAAAACATTATAGAAACAAACCTGTCCCTTATTTGTTGAATTAAAGTCTTGATAGTGGTACTAAATACATTTACCTTCAACTGCTTCTTTTAATTTTTGTGAATGTGGTTTATTGTAAAAGATCTTTCTCTTTATTGTCCACTTTTGAAAAAAGTCTGATTGAAAACAATAACTTAATAGACAGGAGGCAATCAAATGTGCTTCATTTCATTCAAGTCTGTTGAGTTTCTTGATAAGCGACTTTATAAATTTTAATCTCATCACCTAAGAAAGTGTTTTCTGATAGAATTAAGACGATGACATTTTATTGCTTGAAGAGCTTTGAACCAAAAGTAATCATAATGATGAATTTAAATGAATCCATTTCTCCAGCGATTTTACTTCATTCAATAGATCAGCATTTAGACCAAGGTCACAAAGATTCTGCAAATATATACAGATTTTCTTAGATTGCTTAACCAACAGCTTCACAACTTCATGGCATTCTTTTTTGCATTTTTTTTTATTAAAACCTCAATAAAGTGTTATTAAGAAATTTTTTTCAAACATATAAAGGGGACCAAGGGAGGTGCAACTTCTTTGCCCACAGGATTTGAAAAAAAGAAAAAAGAAACAAATACTTTATTACCAAAAAAATTTAAATAAAGTTACAATAAAATTATTTTAATTGTTTATTTTTTTATTTATTTTTTGTAACCTTCTGTTTATATTATTTAAATTTAAATCAGATATGTATGACCTGATATTGTTGTGGGTGCAGAAATTATACATATAACATCAAAGTTAAGCACCCAGAACTTATTATTTCTCATTGGCCAAAAAAAGTGTTTATGCCGATGCATGAATCTGACTTTAATATCAAGTTCACTTACATCTTCAGCAATCCCTATCCACCAAAATTCATCAAAAAAAAAAAAAAAAGAAGTATAGTTCATGTTTTTAATGTTAAGTGAAATCTCTTTATTATTTATTTATTTTGTGGAATAATTTGATGTATTCACTTTTTTTTTTCCTATAACTTATTTTGTTTGAGATAACAAGAATAAAATGATGATTATTGTTGTTCCAGAAACTGTTCTATCATCTAAATATCTTTCTTTTAAATGTGTTCGAGTTTGGCCAATTTCCTTTAAAAGTAACTTGTCCGTCCAAAATTAACAAATGCCTTTTATTTTGACTTTACAAAAAGAGTAGATTAACATCCAAATCTGTTTATTTTATAATTAACATCTAAAATCTTCCCATTAGTTACTTGTTTTAGATTTTCTTGACAAACTACTATTTTAACAGTCGCACAAATACCATCACAGCAAGATTTGCCATAGCTGGTGGCAAAAAAATACTCATTCAGCATTTAAATCAAAGTCTATACTGTAATGAGAAAAATTGATAAAGTTTTGAAAGTTTTTAAGTTGCTTTGCACAGCCATCAGAAAAATACTTCCCACATGATACATCTAAGAGATTTTCTTTGGTATATCTAGTTAAATCTTCTTAAATATTGTTAACAAACCATGTGTCATGATTAAATTTTCCTTAAACTTAAAAAAAAAAGGATTTTTGTTTGAGAAATGTTTTTTTCTTAAGTTACTATTGTAAAAAGTGAACACTGACTTTTTGCTCCAGTGATAATCAAAAATTAAACATTTAAAAAACTGTTTTTATAAGATATTGTTGTTAATTTTTGTGGACTAAATATTGTGTCTTTTTTCATCAATTGTTTTATATCTTGTTTTATTAAATATTTAATTTCTTACTTCATTAAATATTATGAATCCATAATAAAGTATATACATGTATTTATCTTTATTACATATAATACATTTGGAAATATTGTTATTTCTATGTTGTTGTATACTAAAATTAAATTTTCTAGGTTAGTGATGGTAGAGCATTGTGTAATCTTGGAAACATTTACCATGCATAAGGTAAACATTTAGATAGAATCAGAAATCATGATCCTGGAGGTTATCCCATAGACGTTCAGCGAGCTTTGGAAAGAGCTATAGAGTTTTATGAGTAAATATATTCATTTTTACAACTTTTTTTATTGGATCCTTATGTAAATTGTCTACCATGTTTATTATTTGGCTTACTGGTCACATGACTTGCATATTGGTTTTATTGATTTGAATTTGTTTTGGAAACCAAACTATAAAGTTTAAAACAAAAATGTTTCAGTTTCAAATGCAGTAGAAAATAACTAATTTTTTGTTATTTTAGCTAGTTCATTCTTTCTTTAGGACAATAAAATGAATTAAAAAGTAATTACATACCTTGACTCATTTAATGTTTAAAACTGTCATTTAGTTACTAACCAGGGTAATTATGTAATAAAGGGGTAAACAGATTTTATCTGTTGATCAACCTCGCACCCCTTCTTCATCTATTAGGCTGGCACAGATGTATTTTTAATACGTTGTTTCCAGTTTAGGATGTTGAATGCTGGATCTTATTGACTCAATGCATGGGTTTTGCTTGTGTCTCTGTTTTTATGACCAGGCAACTCATTCTATTATATCCTAATGAGGGTACAGTTCTAAAACTTAGTTTTATGGTTCTGAGGCCGGTTGGTAGTCAGGTTTCCCAAACTCTGTGGTAGCTCTCAGAGAGGCTGATTCCATCAACAGCTGAAAAATATCAAAGTATTAACAGTGCCATGTTGCGCATGGATGGTGTTCCTGTTTGTACTTTTAATGTGGATTGTGGAAGCTACATTAGGAGCCTTTTGTTACGGCTTAGGGTTTATTAATAGTAAGAAGGCAATTGCTTGGGCTATTAAACAGTGTTCTGAGTACCATCTATGCTTTGAGTCAAGCTCTTCAACAAATTTAAAAATGAATAAAGTACCAAAAACTATAAAACACAAAAAACAATCATCATCACCAAGTTATCTAAACCTATCATTCACTAATATTCGTGGTCTTCGAAGTAACTTTTCCTCTTTCGAGTCTTATCTCTTGCAAAGTTCACAAGACCTACTTGTTCTTTGTGAGACCAATATGAGCTGTCTCCTTTTGTGATCTTTATGTTGATAGTTATCTTCCTTTAATTCATTAAGACTCCAATAGTCACATGCTTGGCCAGGGCATTTACATTTGTAAGAATTTACCCATTTGTTGTGAAACTAGGTTTGAATCCACAGACTATTCTTTCATGTGCTTTCGTTTAGCACCACTCTATTCTGCCTTTCTCTTTGCTCTATATCGCTCTCCTTCATCTCAAGACTGCACTCTTTTTGATGTTATTTCTGATCATATTGACCAAGCCCTCTCTCTTTATCCATCAGCTAATATAGTTGTTGTTGGTGACTTTAATGATCACCACTCTGAATGGCTTGGCTCTAGTGTCAGTGATTCTGCAGGCATTAAAGTCAACAACTTTTGCCTTTCTCAATCCCTAACTCAAATAGTCAACTTTCCAACTCGCTTTCCAGACAACCCGAATCATTTACCTTCTCTACTCGACTTATGTCTTGTTTCTGATCCTAGTCAATGCTCAGTTTCTCCACATTCACCTATAGGTACTTCTGATCACAATTTGATCTCTCTAAAACTAATATCTCATTTTTCTTAATCACCTGAATCCCCCTATTATTGTACCTCTTACAACTACCTTAAAGCTGACTTGGATTCTTTCCATGATCTTCTTCGTGATGGCCCTTGGGTAGAAATCTTCCTGTCAACAAATGTACTTCTTACATAACTTCGTGGATTCAGGCTGGCATGGAATATTTTATTCCCTCTCAACAAATCCAGGTCAAGCCTCACTCTCCTCCATGGTTTTCCTCACACTGTGCTGCTGCCAGGATGCGGAGTCCCAAATGGACTCCGGCTTTATATCTTAACTTTTTCCAAGTCTGTAGTGTCCAGAAGCTCTGAACATGATTGTTGACTTATGATCTGCTATAAGAAAAAAATTCATTTGATTTAATGACTTGAAACTTATTGTTTTTAAGCCCGCAGTCCTGGAGTCCTGGAGTCCTTGCCGCCAATATACTTAAGGACTCCGGGTTTAAAAATTTATTGTTCCTCTAACCTAAAAGTCTTAATTTTTTCCCTATTAGTAGTCCATAAACTTGTTTATATTTTTAAAGCTCCTGAATACCAAAAACTAGGATAAAGTAATCTTTTTGTGACTTTCAAATCCGGAGTCCTTTTTGGGACTCCGAATTTATCCCTGGCTGCTGCGGTTGCCAATCGAAACCATTACTTCCATATCTATCAGCAAAACAATTCTCCAGAAAACAGACATCTGTTTATTACTGCTAGAAACCATTGTAAAATGGTTTTGTCTAACGCCAAAGCCCGCTATTCTCAGGTCATGAAATCTCGTATCTCATCTCAAAAATTAGGCTATCGTGACTTCTGGAGTATCTTTAATAGTATTAATAATAAGGGCAAATCTTTAATTCCACCTCTCTTGTATGGTTCAGACATTGTCACCTCACTTAAAGACAAAGCTGAATTGTTTGCTTTTCATCAATATCATCTCTTGATTTCACTAGTTGCGTTCTGATATTGCCAACAAACAGGTTGATCCATTGCTTGACATTTGTATCACTCCAGCTTCTGTATCTAAAGTGATTTCCTGCCTAGACTCTTCTACAGCTTGTGGCCCGGACAACATATCTGTTATTGTCTTGCAGAAGTGTTCTCCGGAGCTGTCATCTATGCATTCAAAACTATTCAACAAGTGCTTATCAGAGTCTTGCTTTCCAGTCTGCTGGAAAGCAGCATATTTATAACCTCTCCACCTTTATTAGATAAAGGTGGAGAGGTTAAGGCCATCGCTCTTGACATTTCTAAGGCTTTTGATAAAGTTTGGGATGCTGGTCTTCTCCATAAGCTTTCTTCTTATGGTGTACCTAGCAACATCTTTAAGATTATTGAATCCTTCCTTTCCAATCGTAGTATAAAAGTTCTTCCATGGACAGCACTCTTCTTCTTATTCTTTGACCTCAGGGGTTTCTCAAGATTCTATCCTTGGCCCTATACTCTTTTTAATTTACATTAACGATCTTCCAGGTTTTTAATTTACATTAACAATCTTCTCACATCTAAGGTAGCATTGTTTACTGATGATACTACCATTTATTCTTGTCGTGATAAGAAACCAACACTCTCTGATTGCTTGGAGGGGGTATTTGAGGTTGAAAAGGATCTTACTTCTGCTACAGTGGCTGGTGAACTTGAATACTGATAAAACTCAATTTTTTTCAGCCAATCGTTATCGCAATAATTTAGATCTTCCTATTTTTATGAATGGTGATGTACTTGATGAGTCATCTACGCTTCATCTTCTAGGATTAACTCTTACTTCTGATCTTTCTTGGAAACCATATATCAAATCAGTTGCAAAATTAGCATCTGCTAAGGTTGCATCTTTTTATTGAGCTTAACACTTTCTTACTTCGGATTTTATTCTCTATCTTTATAAATCTCAAATCCGGCCTTTTTTGGAATACTGTTGCCATTTCTGGGGCGGTTCTTCTAATGATACCCTTTCTATTTTAGGCAAGGTGCAAAAAAACGCATTGTAAACATAGTTGGACCTGCTCTTGCAGCAAACCTCCAACCATTATCACATCATTATGTTGCTTCTCTTTCTCTTTTCTACAAATACTATAATGGGCACTGCTCTAAAGAGCTAGCGTCTCTTGTACCATCCACTAAAATTCATTCTCGTGTTACTTGTCATTCAATTGAGCCTCATCCTTTTTCTGTGACTGTTCCTAAGTGCTCCAAAAACTCTTATTCATCTAGTTTTTTTCTCGAACATCAGTTCTTTGGAATTCACTTCCTTCATCTAGCTTTCCAGATTCATACAATTGCAATCCTTTAAGTCATCCATCAATCGTTATCTTGCTCTACAATCTTTATCTTTTCTCTTCCAGTAACTTCCAACTTTAATTAGTGGTTGCTTGCAGCCTTGTTGGAAGCGAAGATGTTTAAAAAAACGAAAATACCGAACATTAGATTTAAAAAAATGAATTAAAACTTTTTATATAACTCTTTTTAAATAAAATGAAAATTTTATTAAAGTTATTATTTTAAAATTTTATTAAAATTATTATAATATTGTTGCACAATATAAATAATTAAATAAATCACTTACCATACCACCGGTAGAAAAAAACTAAGCACAATAAATTAAAATTCAAATAAAAATGCCAGAAATAAAACAACTAAAGTGTGCAAACAAAAAATACTAATAAAATTTCCCCTAAGACCATTTAAACCACATAGGTACTTCCAGCACCAATGAACCAAAAACAATCAAATGGCAATATACCCCATTAAAAACCCCTTTAAAATTAAATAAAACGCAATAGAGCCTTCAAAAAACTTTAATGCTGTCATAGATACTTCATTCGAATTTTGTTAATCAATCTTAAGTGTATGAAAATGAAACAACCCGCGCAAATTAAAATCATAACTAAAAATCAAGTAATATATGAAAGTAGAAAAAAATAAATATATATCGCCTGCAAAAATGTAAAGATTTAAGCATGTAGTGAAGGATATAAGAAAATATCCGAACAATAATAAAAGACAAAAATTGTGCATGTGGAAATTAAAACAAAGCTGAGTAATGAATTTAAGAGAATACAGCATAAAAGTTCTTTGATAATGGTAATAATATGAAAATCAGTGGATAAATAACATATTAATGGATATTGTAATAAGATTAACTAAATACTAAAATAAGAGCAGATATGTTTTAGCCAAATAAGTGGTTAAAAGATTATTTTTGGGTGATATAACAATAATATGTCGTGCTATATATATATATATATATATATATATATATATATATATATATATATATATATATATATATATATATATATATATATATATATATATATATATATATATATATATATATATATATATATATATATATATATATATATATATATATATATATATATATATATATATATATATTTATTTATATTTATATATAAGCTACAATACAAAATTATATGTATATGAACCCAAAATTCAAAACTCAATCACACATGATAACCTCATATACATGACATACAAATCTATATCTACATTACAACCATATACTATCTATTAAAAGAAAGTATTATCTAAATAAGAATGAGTTCAAACAAAGATAGTTTATCTAATAAAAGAACAAAAAGCATGCAAACGATGTAAACAGGCTGTATGTGCATAAGGGTGTATAGGTGTAATGTGTAAGTCCATGCTGTTTATGTCGTTTAGTAGAGTCTTGTGTTGTTAGTAACCAGCGTAAAAGATTTATCTCTTAACTACACCAAACCAGCTCAGTCCTCCTCCTGAAAACCATGATGGATTAAACACCTATGCATGGGTTTATAACTGACTTATGACTGAAAAACTAGCCCATGCGTCTTCCAGAGACAAACAACTTCTTTCGCGGTGACAGTAATTGTAATTTGGAAAATAGTCGTGCTCAATGACTGTAACACTAACCCTTACGGGCTAGGCCCAATATTATTAATAAACTTTGGCATATATATAATTCTGACATATATAAAATTCGTCGAATGGTCACACACGAGCAGTGAACGCCTGAGGGAAAAATGAAGTACATTAGAATAACAGAGAATTATTTTAAGTAATTTATCATACTTTTTTCAAAATCTCAAAATTTTATTTTAAAACTTTCAAAGAATGATCCAGATAATAACAATAACTAAATTAAACTTTTGTATGAATTCATCATCAAATTAGATCTTCCCACATTACATCATCATTTCAATAAATCAATATTGCCTTCATCATCATCTTCATCATCATCATGATCATCATCAAAATAATATAATAGCAATCCTCCCATTATATCATCATCACGTTATATCATCACAATATATGAACATAAATTATCATAATGAAACCTGTTTTTAATTTAAAACTCTATAATTTAAAGCTTTACTTTAAATTATAGAGCTTTGTGTATATTTCAATCTAGAGCTAATCTGGCTATAGTAAGCAGTCTAGGTGATCGAGCTGCTGAAGGTCGTGCTTTCGGCAATCTTGGAAATATTATTTTTTATCATCCTGGTAATTTTGAAAAGGCTGTGCAATTTCATGGAGAGGTAAATCATGTTTAAATTTTTGTTTTTTAATTGACGATTATAAATTTTTTATAAGTTTCATAAGTTCGAAAGTGATCCCCAAGTACCAAGTTGTGTTCATAATCCTTAAAAATAAGTTTCATATTAATTCAACTTTCCAGAACAAATTATTTGTCAAGATGTAAGCAAAAAAACTTTACAATTTTTAATGCTACTTTTTTTTTCCGAAGGTAAGTTCCAGCTCTTTGATTTTTTTTTTTAAATACTGGTCTGATTAATGAGCTTTTGTAGTTAGTAAATGACGTTAATAAAAAAAGTTCTTTCAAAACTCAAACTTGAGTTATAAATAGTATGTTTGGGTTTTTCCCTTTTGCAATTAATTTTTATGTAGAAGAATATTTTTATATATAACCTTAAATAAAACAAACCAAACTTTTGTAATAAAAAACATGATAAGTAAATGCTTTAAAAGTTTAGCTTATATTTATTTTATTATAAAAACAAAACTAATATTAGTACTATAAATATTCTACAAATAAAATCAGGGGAGAGGGGTAGAATTCTTAAAAAGTATAGACTTGTTCCTTGAAAAAAAAGGCCATCAAAACTAAAATTTACCTGACTAAATTGTGTCAAATAAACCCCTCTCCCCCATCCACCACCACCCCCTCCCCCTCTCCCCCTCCCTTAAAATTGCCTCTGTATGTAAATTTAAAAGTTATACTGATATTTGTTAAAAACAAGTTTTGCTAATAAAATTTTAAAACTGAATATACTTATTATTATAAATTTTTGGGGAGATTCGGTAAGAAATTTATTCTGTAAGAAAAAGTATATTTAAATGAAAATGAAAATAAAACAAAGTAGAAAAGCAGAAATAAAACAACATGTTTTTTGTTAATATCTCAATAAATAAATTGTTTTGGTAATTTTAAAAAACTCATAACTTACTTTCTAATATTTATTTACAAAATAAACATAACTTGTTTCGACATTGGGAATCCCTTTAATGTTTTTTTTTTTAATTATTTTTTAAATGTTTGATTTTTCATAACTATCTGATTTTTTTCTTTCTTTGTTTTCATGTTTTTATTACTGTTATTTTTTATTGCATGTATACTTTTTTAATTCTCATCTGATTGTAAGTGTTAAAGCTAGTAATTTCAACACTTTAACTGTTTTTTACTTGTATTTGTCTTATAATATATACTTTATTTGATCATCTTTAACCAAAGAAAAGCTGTAGATCCTTTTATTTTGCAAACCTTTTTTTTCCGCAACTTTTAAAAAAGGAACACTTTTAAAAAGTTAGATTATTACTTTGTTAGCTTTCAGGCTTTCTGGGGTTTTTTTTCCAGCTTCTAGCTTTAAGGTTGTTTTTTTTTATACCTCCAGATTTCAAGATTTTTTTTTTTTTTTTTTTTTTGAGCTTTCATTTTTTAAGGGTTTTTTATTTATGTTTTAGGATTTTTCTTTCCACCTTCTAGCTTCCAGTTTTTTTTTTTTTTAACAGTTTCCAGCTTTCAGGCTTTTTTTTTCCAGCTATCAGAGATTTTTTATCCAGCTTCAGGTTTTTTTTCAGTTTTCAGCTCCCGGGTAACCTAAAAGTGACCTAAGTCCTTATATTATGTACCATCAAATTTTTTGTTTTGTTTTTGAAAGTAGTCCAAGTGCACATTCCAAAACTATCAAAATTTAAATCATTTTTATGACCTAGTGGATTGACACATTGAGGATCGTATTAAGAAATAACTTCTGATAATTATTTGAGCTTTCAAGTTAGAACATAGACTAATTTATCACTTTTTAAAAGTTAGCTTTCTTTTTTATTGAAGAGGACAAGGTAGGTTTTATTAAAAAGGATAAGGTAGGTTTTTTTGAGAAGGATAAGGTAGATAAGGTAAGGTGAAGGTAGGTTTACAGGAATATGATGACTTAATAGAATCATCTTTGGATTTGTAATCAAAAAATTCTAAATAGAATAGCTTTTTTTAGAAAAACACTACATTTCACTCAAGTTATAAAGTAAATACTTTTTATTAATATATAACTCTTTAACTAAAAATGCCTTGTGTTGTACACGCAGACAGCTCTTTGCAAGACTTTATTAAAATTGGCCTTGTGTTGTCCTACCTTGTGTATTTCCCAAAATTGTTTGATGGACTGATTCTAATGCTTTCTTTGTCCAATACCCTAAAGTTTAATTCAAAATACTTAATATTTTTATATGTAAAAATTTAAAAAGTTATCAGTTATTTTTCAAAATATGCACTTACCAAAGATTCCTCCTTTCATAACAATAAACTCTTTAACATAATGCTCCACTATATGAACTTTCAGAGAAATGTTTTAACCAAGATCTCTAAAACTTAGTGAAAATCTTTAAATATAATCAGAGTAGTTTGGATTTAATGTTTTTGCACAACACCCATGAATAACATTGTTAAGTTTATCAAAGCTTCCATATATTTTCCACCAATAATATTGTGCTCATACGGATAGGTTTGAAAGCAATCATGTTTTGAAAGCAATCAAGATCCATTTCTTTCTAAACTGCGTTTACCTTAATAAGGTACTCTGGCAAAATTAATTGTAGATATAACTAATTATAACAGCCCTCCAACAGCCATCCATTTGTTATACAACTCACATTTAAAAGTTTGGGGATTCTGTTTCACAAAATGGACAAGAATGCTTTGAAGCTGCTGGCTGCTTTCCAACCATTAAGAGAAGAACCTTTAGATCTTCTGAAATAGAGTAATCCAGAGTATTAAGTTTTAATTTATCCAACAACATTTTTATGTTTGTATACTTTTCACCAATAAATGGTAATACCGCCAAAACTAAAGTTTTGTGAACTCCATTATGCTTAAAATCTTTGCATCCATACTCATCAGAATATTTCACTCTTTTCTTTTCACTTGAATGTGGTTTTAGCTCTGGCTTTAATGTAATTGATAAAGTAACTTTTATATAGCCTTGCCCTCCATCTAGCTCATTCTTAACATCAACATTCTCTGGTTCAAGAGATCTATGTCATAAAACTGTTGCAACAAATACATCAATATTATTGCATATTACACCAGGAATAGTTATTTCAACTCACTAAATAATAACAAAACAACTTTAAATCCGAGATGATGATTTATTTTAAATTATCAATTTTCAAATTAATAAAAATAAAAAATGAAGCATAAAATAATATTTTATTATAATAAGTTGTAATAGACAACCTTGTATGAAATATGGTCTGTAATTGTTTCAGTTTTGAGTGTGAAAAGTAAGGTGTTTTTGGTTCAACTACTCCAATAGAAACAACAAGCTTCTTAGGGCCAAATGATTTTATTTTTATTTTGGAGTCATGGGTTACTAAACTGTTGATAGTGGTTGATAAATTTTTCCTTTTGTTACAAGTTAGGTGGATTGCACAATATGTGTCAAATTCCTTTGCTTAGAAAGGATGTTTAATACCTTTTCCTATTTGTTAAAAACAACTTCTGCAAAAAACAAGATTTTTATTGGTTGTTGAAAGATCCAAATTACTGTGACTATGATCTATATCTGTATTAGTTTCATATGATAACATTGGTGGAAGTGTTGCTATTTCAGTACCATTTTTATGCCCATTAACACAAATAAAAAGTCACATTTCCCACCTTGAATAACTCTATTATCAAGACCTAAAAGTAATAAGAAGTTATTTTTTTAGTTCAAACACAATATGGTTTATAAGCAGAACAATGATAATAAAAACATAATTGATTTTATTGGCTTATTTTTTATAAAACTTACCTTCGTACTTAGATCGAGTGGTGAATAAAAATCTTTTTGAACCTGTTTTCTCCAAACTCACTAGATTTTTTCTGCAATTAGAGTGTGACATTTTAGGCAGATCAGGGTTTTCAACAGAGTAGCTTCTCCAAAAAAATCTCTTGATAAGGTTTTCTTTGTTTTGAACCTTATTTATTGCATTTGGTTTGAATGCATCATAAAAACTTTTTTTTATATAGCATATGCAAAAGCATTTTAAAAACTTGTTACGATCTTTCGCAAAGTATGGAAATTCTTTTCTATTCTTGATAAATAGTTCTTATATTTTTTAGAAAGTAAACAAATATAATGGCTGACGGAAAAATATTATTTTAATACGAAAACTTAGTAAGAAGTTTTATAAATAAATCGCTATTTATATAAATAAATCTAGTTTCCAGCTCTCAGGCTTTTTTATTTTTTTTAGTTTTTAGCTTTCAGACTTTTTTTTTTAGCTTCCATCTTTCAGGCTTTTTTTTCCAGC